>NW_022196632.1:0-94613 GCF_008641045.1 Pistacia vera
ATATATGTTGTGGAATTTGAAGGTGAACCACTTCTCTAGACTTGTAGGTAGTTGTCTGGCAGATTTGGCTATCGCCATGTGCTAAAAGCTATTCTTGCAGAGTATTCAGTAATTTGTGGCTCGTTTTCTTATTTGTTCTCATGTGAAATTGTATGTCTTTAGAAAAACTATTTAATAAAGAATACAATTGTAAATAAGAATATAATTTAGGAGTCCTATTAGGAATTGGAATATGAATCCTATTAGGAAAAGAATATCTCATATCCTACCCATAAATATAAGGTTGAGAGCCAATTCAAGGTTATGAGACAATGTGAGAACTCAGGGTAGTTGATGTAAGGGTTATTTAACACCATGGGGAGAGTATCTTAGAATTGGGATTGTTTCCACTCTAGGTACTGGGTTGAGCGTGGTTTGAAACCAGGATGTTTCCACTCTGTTTTATGTACTGGGTTTATAGTGTTGTGTACCTTTGTATATCGTGTTCATAAAACTATAGTGGATTTCTCTCATCCGTGGATGTAGGCGGATTAAGCTGAACCCCGTAAATATCGTGTCTCTTTATGTGGTGTGATTTTATTCCTATGTTATTTATCTCGAATGTATGTTTTCCGCTGCGCGATCTCCTAACACAGTCTCTCCTTCGAGGCCTTTGAAAATCATCTACATCTAGTCAGATGTATCCCACATCTTTGGTATGTAACCCACATTATGAACAAATTTCAGTTTGATAAACATCAGATTGGAGTGACAATCAGGAATGGGAATAGCAATATTTATTAGCATCACTGTAGATTAATAAAATTTTACAAACTCAACCAATAATTTCTAGGGAGCCTCATATGGCATTTATATTGTTTGAAATAATATAATTTAATGACATTTATATTGTTTTACATGATATAACTTTGACCGTTGAAGTCTCTTTGTTTTAAATCCATTGCAAAAATCTCTATAAAACCTCATATGGGTTCTTTATTGTTTGTCATGATTCATATCTAACTGTGATATTGAAGGCCCTTTGTTATAAATATGCAGTGCAACTGTTTTTGGAGTTTCCACAGAATCTATGCAGTTGTCATACGATTCCAGAGGGAACAGTGTGCCAACAATATTGCTACTAATGCAAAGACACTTGTATGGTCGAGGAGGCTTGCAGGTATCTCACATTGTTTTCTTTTCTTTTCCTCCATATATTTCTACATTTATTATGGTACTTGGACATATTTTGTTCATTAAGTGTTTACTGTTAGGATCCCACATTGGAAGGGAAAATGGTGGGCATGTGGGTTATAAAGGGCTTGGACACTCTCTTTTGGCAAGCCGGTTTTTCAAAGAGAGTTCTACCCAAACTCACAAAAGGCCCACTGTTTGGCCCAATTGTTTGAGTTGTTAGATGGGTCTCTATCAAACGGTATTAGAGTCAAACCCCGCCCGAGCCCATGTTCTGGAAGGGGCGACCTGGGAAAGGGCTACCTAAGAAGGGGCGACCTTTGAGAGTAGGCCACTCAAAGTGAAGCCGTCTAGAGTGGGCTAACGATGTTTTGTAAAGGGCTACTTGGGAAGGTGCGACCTTAGAGATTAGGCCACCCAAAGTGAAGCCATCCAGAGTGGGCCAACATGGACGTTGGGTCTCAAAGCATGAGGGAATGTTAGAATCCTACATTGGAAGGGAAAAGAGTGGGCATGTGGGTTATAAAGGGCTTGGACATCCTCTCTTGGCAAGCCGGTTTTCCAAGGAGAATTCTACCTAAACTCACAAAAGGCTCACTGCCCAACCCAATTGGTTGAGTTGTTAGATGGGTCTCTATCATTTACTGTGTGCTGTCTTACCATTGTGGTACTGGTGGGGGCTTGTTTAAATTGCTATCAAATTTTTTATTTTATCTTATTGTTTTTGTTGTTGTCATCGTTGTTATGATTATTATTTTGGCTTTCTTTATTTTTAAACCTTTGAATTCATGAATCCAGTTAGAAGGGATTTTCAGAATAAATGCAGAAAATAGTCAGGAGGAGTATGTGAGGGACCAATTAAATAGTGGAGTGATACCAGATGGTGTTGATGTGCACTGTTTGGCAGGACTTATCAAGGTATCCAGTAACCTCTTTTGACTCCTTTTTTTTACATTCATCATGCTTTATGTTCTTCTGTGAATCATGGTTCAAATATATTTGTCATCATGCCCCTATCATGAGGATTACTGGTTTGACTTCTTTGTTTCATTTTCATACATATGCACTCATGTAGTGTCAAAAATGGAACTGAGATGGTTTCCTGAAATGGTACTTGTATTAATCTAAAACTTGCTTTTTTGGTGGAGGAACCTCACTACGCTGTACTTTAACTTTTCTTCTGTGCTATTGCTTCATAACGTTTTTGACCTGGCTTAATCTCATTCATATTCATGGAATAGAAAATATACTGCATTGCAGTCAGTTATCACAGCTGAAATTATGTTTTGTCTACTATAGGCTGATTACTAAAACATCCTATCTGTTAAGTCCTGCCCATTGGTGTTTAATCTGAAAGCCTAATAGGTATCTTGTATTTAGAATTTCTCTCGCCTCGGTTTTCGATCCTTACTAAAACTCCAAAGTGAAGCATCTTCCTAACTTCAGCTGCCAGTTTCCTCTGTGGTTCTCATGGTTGATATGTATCAGGAATGTGATTCGGGCATATATCATATTTGACTCCATGCATAGGTCCCTTCTATAAAATATGGCATCAGAAATGGAAAATTAATTATTAACTTTTACTTTATCAAGTACCAAATGGTCATTTTGGAACCCCAGGAGATGGTCTCCTCCACATTACATGTATTTATCTTAGCACTTGTTTGATGGAGGAACCTCCAGTAGGTGGTGGGTATAGTTTTGTTTTTACTTTTGTGAATTTTTGTTTAATAGAAAATACTCTACATTGAGGTCAGTGATCACTGCATAAACTATGTTTTGTTTATTCCAGACTGATTACTGGACAACAGTCCTGCTCATTACATGGTTAACCCCATCGATGAATAAGATGGAAGCTTAATAATCCTTAATGTTTAATGTTGCTGCTTGGATTACCATTCAGTAATCCTGTTAGTATCTTTACATCACATGAGACAACCAACAGTAGTGAAACCAAGTTTTGCATAGGATATATAATGTATTGCATTTAGAATTTCTCTCACTTGGTTTTTTAATTCGTACTAGAACTGAGAAGCTTGAAGAACTATCTGAAATTAGTGTTTTTCTCACCTTGTTGGTCTAGAAGTTTGGTGTGAACGTATCTTTCCATCTTCAGATAGCGACTTTCTTTGTGATTTTCAAGGTTGGCATGCTTGAGGACCATGAGTTGGCAAATATCATAGACTCATTTGTAGCCAGAGCATGATAAAATGTCACGATAAAATGTCACTAAATTCCAACCTCTAACCTTGAACTTCACCCGTATTGCCATTGTTATGTGAGTAATGCCATGCATACGAAGTTTTATTTGAAATTTCTCATCTCAGCTCATGTGTCACCTATAAAGCATTTCTGTGTTGCAATATCAGCTCATCATTTACATATTAGGACCACAGATAAATACACCTCATTTGAGATAAAAAATTTGGCTTGTAATAACATATTTTATATACCAGAATTACGGTTGCCCTTGATTCCATTTAGACATTATTGATTCTAAAAAGAATCAGCTCAAGGTGCACATGACAAGAACTTGTTTTAGGCAATTCCATGTCTGAAGGGAAAATAAATTCTTTGTTGTGAGGATGCCTGATTTTCCTCTTCTTCTTGTGCAATCAAGTGCATTCCATAAAGTTGCAGGACAATTATCTTGTTTCCAAATTGGACTTCTCTCATTTTGCATCCAATGTAATATATTGACTTGATTATGTTTTATATCTTAGGCTTGGTTTAGAGAACTGCCAATTGGGGTTCTGGATTCTTTATCACCTGAGCAGGTAATGCGATGCCAGACAGAAGAGGACTGCATTGAGCTTGTGAGGCTTCTACCCCCAACAGAAGCTGCTCTATTGGATTGGGCTATCAATCTGATGGCTGATGTTGTGCAACTAGAACATCTAAACAAGATGAATGCACGCAACATAGCAATGGTTTTTGCACCAAATATGACTCAGGTGAGTTTTCATATGTTAGAGAATTGTAATGATAAAGGCACATTCAATAATTTCTGGTTCAAAGATGCATCATTGACTCTGAACAACCCCCAAAACCAAAAAACAGAAAAGAAAAATCCTTGGGCAGAACTGGAAAAAAAAAAAAAAAGCCACTATATACAGTGCCAGGATCTGATTTGGATATGTTAGGTTTTGCTTGGCATGTGTAATGAAGTCCCGCATTCTCTACTTGTTCACACCAGGTGCATATCTAGGTTTTGAAGGCCATCTTATCTATGTATTTTGTTGGAATTTCTGTTAGCTATGTGTGTGCTAAAATGCCATGTAATAAGGATAACAACTAATAAATTTTGGTCCGAAACTCTGATTCTTCTTTGCTGATCATGAATTCTCAGATTATTCTTTGCTGATCATGAATTCTCTCTCCCTAATTTCGACAGAGAAGTTGTTCAAGTTATTTTTAATTATGTTTCCTATGGAAATGCAGATGACGGATGCCAATTTCTGGTCAAATAATAGTTTCTTTACTTTATTTTTTATTGCAGATGGCGGACCCCTTGACTGCATTGATGTATGCAGTTCAAGTGATGAACTTCCTTAAGACACTTATATTGAGAACATTGCGGGAAAGAGGAGATTCTGTTGTAGAGCAGAGTCCAGTTTCACATTTGGAGCCTTTTGATGAGAATGGACACCAGAGCCCTTCAGAATCCTGTGTGCAAGTTGCTGAAAGAGATGGTGAAGAGATTGAGCAAGCCTTCATTGCTGAGGAACCTGTCATAGAAGGTTCCACAAACTTTGGCCAGAAGAATGAGATAACTGATGGAGAAGATCACGGTCCTGTAACCTATGTCGAGAAATTAACTGCTGATAACGAGCAGTCTCATCAGACTCCAGCTCAAGTTGACACCTTAACTTGTGAAACAGGTGCTTGTGAATTCAATGGTCGAAAAGCGGGTCTTCAGGCAAAAACTGGAAAGTCCATGATTGGCCAGTCAAGTGAATCAAATCTTAAAAGAGGCCCCAGAAGATTTGACAGGCAACAGAGTGTGCTTGGCATACCAGGAACTGCTGAAAAGACTAAGGGAATCAGCAATCTGAGCTGTATAGATTCGAGGACAGAGCGTATTGAAGCTTGGCGATGAAAAAGGCTCATCTTCAGTTATAAACCAACTGATCCTATGACAAAGTGACACTCAAAGTTTGCAACATGTGAGGGGAAGTTTGTGAATTGTCTTGTATGTTTTCAGTGTGCTTGGTGGTTGCTTAACCTATTCTAGTTTGACTGATACTATACTTCCATGGTATGACTAACATTCTCTGCTTTTATGTCTACCATTTACTTGACATTGGAATTTCATTGATGTGGTTTCTTGTATTTATTTTCATTATTGCATGACTATTATATTTCCTTCTGTTTCTTTTCTTTTCTTTTTCCTTTACGGGCATTGGTAAGAACTAGAACTCTTGAACATCCCATACTTTACTATGTTACAAGCCCTATAATGTTAGAGAAACAACTTTTTCTTTTGGGTAACTTGGAAAATTATACTCTTAACATAAACTGTTAGATTCGATTATATGTTACAAGCCCTTCATGTAAAAAATTTGTTTTTGATAGCATTATCTTTATAGCATGGAAGCTTTAGAGATGTTGATAACATGCTAAACTTAGCTTGGTTGTCTTTTCATGAAAACCTGACTTTGATTCATGTGAGTTACATTGTCTGATTTTTCCTCAATTTTTTGTATTTCTTCATAAATTGTGAGGATAGCTAATGGGCAAGTGGTGGTATACTGATACATGTATGTATAGGGACCACAAAGAAGATGATAAAAGGAAAAAAAATAAAATAAAATAAGTAATAATATGAAAGTAGATAGAAAGTGGTAGTGATAAGGAGGTTCATCTGGTGATGGTTTGCAACAATATCTTGTTTATACATATTTAGATTGGGATAAACATAGAACACTGAAAATGAATGATAGTAACCATTCATTTTGCCCAAAAAGGAGTGGACATGTTAAAATGGATCCATGAGAATATTACTTGAATGCAATGGTGCTATGCTATTTATTGCCAATGAAAAATTACGGTCATTGAATTGAATACCAGATATAATAACTTGGTTGTGCTTCACTCGCTTCTCTGAAACCCCTTTTGCACCCAAATATTTTACTGCCATGACCATGACTCTCCATAGCTCAGGAACTCAACAAGTCACAGTTATATGAAAAACTATGTTTTGAGGAAGAAGAAAGGGGAAATGGGAAATTTAAATGCAAAGTGAATAAGATTAGGTTGGTTGGAAATGTGATAATGTAAAATAGCTAAAATTAGATGATATGCCCAGTTGATAAACAGTTAGTTTATAGAACAGAAAATGAATTGAAAGAATTGTTAAGAAAGGTTTGTAATGTTTTGGCAATCACATCAATATCTCTGGACGCCACCACCCAACGAACTCTTGGCATCTTTTCGTTGGAGCTAACAAAAATCTCCTTCTCAATGGTTTTGACTCACCCTTTCATTGAACAGCTACTGATGTCACATTATCCCTTGTGAACTGTCAGATTGTTCTCATTTCTTTTTGAAAACATAATCTGACGGTTAAAAGAAGTTTGATAATTAATCGGTAATCTAACAGCACATAAAGAGGTAACATTACCTTTGAACTTTTTACAGCTAATCCCTTTCTGTTTTTCTTAAATATTGAGCCCTTAAAAAAGTTAAAATGTTAAACCTATAACCATAAAATATAACATTGGGTTTGCTTTATTTTCCCTTTGGAAGATATTGTGAAATGTAAAAATATGAATGGATTAGCAATAGGATATTACAAGTTTGACATAAAGAAGAAATATATATTAGTATAGTAAGTTTGTAAGACAGGAAAAAACAAAAAAGAAAGAATAAGGTAAAGGTAGGGGCGAAAATGAAAATATTAGTAAAATAGAGTGGAGTCCAGCCATAAAATGAGAGATTAAATCTGCTGAAATGGTGTTAGAAAAGATGAAAAAATAATAACCACTAGAAATGAGACATAGCTGCATTCATAACCACCAATCTCTATTCAACTCAAAACCAAAATCAAGAAATCAGAAACAGCAACCGTCCCATTAATAGCACCTTCCTCTTGATTTTTTCAAACCCATGCTCCCATGCCCATCTCGTGCTGCTTCTGTTTCTTTCTCTCATCACTCTGATCTCCCTCTTCTGTCCTCACCAACAATATTACTTAACCTCCCCCCTCTCTTTCGTAATTTACCATCATTCAACACTAACAGAATGCTGGATACACAAAACATTGCAGCTGCTTGTGACAGCCTCCACCAACACATCTTTGAAAACTCTTTACCAGAAAAACCATCTTTACTTAATTCCTTCTCTCCATGGAACCAAATCAAACCTGACAAATCCTCCTTCATTGAAATGTTCGGTGAACTTCATTTCAAAGAAACTCCTTCACCC
Source organism: Pistacia vera (assembly GCF_008641045.1). NCBI lineage: Eukaryota > Viridiplantae > Streptophyta > Magnoliopsida > Sapindales > Anacardiaceae > Pistacia > Pistacia vera. Next base: position 7,600 of record NW_022196632.1, read on the forward strand.
TCTTCCTCTTCCTCCACCACCACCACTTCCTCCTCCTCAGCTCCTTCCTTTCCCATGTCATCTTCTTCATCTTTTCTTGATATATACCCACAACCACATCATAATAATTCTGGCTATCTCGACGATGGGAACAAGAAGAGCCCCTCGTCACTCGATTTATTCTCTAACACCCCAAACATCAAATACACCAGTTGTCACACCAAAAGTGACAGCTTTTCATCGATGAATTCTGAAAGCTTGCAGCTATGTACAGAGGGGCTTGGTTTTGAAAGCTCTGATGATGTTGAGGACTTAAAGAGTGAGATAAGTGAAGATTGGCAGACGCAGCAGGAGAAAGTAAGTATTGCAAAGCATTCTCCAACTGAGAATCTATGCACTGAATTCAGAAGGTCAAAAACATGTGGTGGAGCATTCCCTCCTCCGATTTCTTGTATAGGGAAGAGCGGTAAGCCTTGGGTTTGCTTCAAGTCTTACAGGCATGATGGCAGATTTGTCCTTAAGGAGATAAGGATGCCAAGCCAAGAATTTTTGCATGCATGCAGAGAAGATGGGCGTCTAAAGCTGCAGTTTGTTCAGCCAAATGATGATATCCTGGAACTTGAAGAAGAGGATTTCGAGGAAGATGAAGGGTTTGAAGATGTAGAAGTAGATGTGGAAGAGGAAGAGGAAGAGGAAGAGGACAATGAAAGCTTCGATGACGTTGAAGAAGAGAAAAGGACGACCGACAACAGAAGAAATGAAGTTGGAAAAGATTCGCTATAGGTAGAAAAATTCAAGGGCAGACGTTCCTTTTCTGCTTTTCTTTCCGAAGGGATTTGCAAATAAGTAGACAACAGAAGAAATGAAATCAACTTTGCTGCTCATAGAATAGTCTGTCTTCCTTCTCACCACTCAGAAAAAAAAAAAAAAAAAGATTTTTTAAATCAAATCAAGTCCAGCTTATCACATCTTCTTTACATTTTGCAATCACAGGGCATTGTTACATGCTAAATAATTCCATTCAGTCAAAGCACTTCCTCTGGCAAGTATATAGAATGAGAACATAAGAAAATTAGTGATTTCCTACTGACATGCTTCTATTAATTTCCTTATTGCCAGCATGCGAGATCTCATCTACCAAAGTTCCAAATGCATAAAAGATAAATAACCAACATCTAACCTAAAGGTGATATGAGGATTATACCCATTATTAAATCAAATATGACAAAAAAAGGGAGTAAAACATCACGCATGGCTTCCATCAATATGTCAAGTTCCAATAAATAAAATCACAGAATAATACTGGATTATAATTTTTTTCAACAAATGGATTTTGGGTGCCTAGAGCATCATGCATATAATTGTAGCCATTAAAAAAAAAATCCAGAAATGAAGACAAGGAAATCAAAGAACGGTCTTAGTAGAGACAGTAAACAAGTGCATAAGATACCTAAGATGAAGCAAAACAAGAAAACAAATTATTAATTTTTTGCTTTTAAGATTAGAGACAACATGTTGAAAACGAAATCAATGAAGTGCCTTTGGTAAAGCTTTTTCTTTTCTTTTTGGTGGAAATATAACAAAAACATATCTTTATTATTTAGTTATTATATTCTTAAATAAATTTAATAATAAACAGTTACTAATATTACAAAAAAATATTGTAAATAGAGGAAACAGCTAAAAGCTATTTCCACAGCTTTGAAAAATAAAAAGAAAAGAAAAGAATTTAGCTCTAATAAATGAAAACAATATTTTGTATTATATGAAAACAAAATAAAAATAAAAAAGTGCCAGACAAGTAATTGGCATTTTACAAAGAGAGAAAACAGATAAATAGAAAATAAAAACAGAACCAAGCAGCAGCTTAGATTTTTGTAAGTGAGAGTTTCCGGAGACCATTGGTCAGAAAAGAGTGGCGCCTAGTAAAGATTAGGTAAAGTGACTCCAAAGTCTTAAAACACTTAACGTCACGTGACTTGAAAGGCATGGTACTCACTATTTCAACCATGACATTTGAAACTACCACCTACGGAGATTTTGCTTACACATGTCGTACCCTAAAACACATGATCACCGTGGTCCTCTATCCACCTGTAGCTAAATTACAATTTATCACCTTTCTCAGAACCACAAAATGGATACATATATATCAAACTAAACCATAAAAAGCAATCAATAAATATATCTCCAAGGTGAGGATCCTCATAGTACACCCTAGACTTGACACATAGATAGGGAACCATTTCTACTGTTATTTCGGCAAAATGTCATGTCCTGTGTAAAACGAAAGGTTATAGTTTGGCAATGGATACCCACCAGCCAAAAGGAAAAGAGAAAGCAAATAAGAACAAACCGACGCTAACCCCATATAATTCAAGACTTACAGTTTATGGTCCAGAAAAGATTTTTTAGCAAGCTTGTTTTACATGAAAAGTAATTGGAATCTAACTCTAGACTTTAAGGAAATGCTAAGTGAATAAAAGAGAGATTTATGGATATCAAAAAAAGAGAGATAGGTATCATCTATACTTGATGATGACATAAGGAGATATCAATGATATACTGAGGGTATGGCTCCCAACTACTTGGGACTTAAAGATGTTTAACACGTGACCTCTACTTCTGACATCAGAATGACTGTCAACTACATTGGTATGGTTTTGTGCAAGGTGGACAGAATCACTGGAATTTAGGAATTCACCAAGTTCACTATCGACGCACGCAATAAAGTTTATCAACTATATAGGTTACCGTTACTGGTTAACAGTAAAGACAAATCGATGCACATACTTTCAGTTTCTAAAAGAGTTGAGCAATCCCACCAAACAACAAAGAACTACAACTTTTTCGTATAAATGATGACGACATAAGATGATTACACAAGAGAAGACTCCGACAACAGACTACTTGATGAACAACTTGTATCTCAAATGAATGGCTTGCAATAGAACACGGGGACAGAAAATCATGGAATGATTTTGAACTGGACATCAAAAGGCAGAAGGTGAAAATAATACACTTTGGAGTTTGGACCACTTCCTGAGACCACATTATTCAGTCTAAATATTTGGATCACATTATGTTGGTATAGAAGAGAGAGACCAGCTAGAGTGCCACTGATAGAAGAAGAGAGAGACTAGCTAGAGTGCCACTGATAGAACACTGACCTGTAATTCACCAAATAACACAAGAAAAATCTATCTAATACCAATTCACAATCAATAATCACAGTCAAGAAAAGGAAATAACTCTCTATATTGACGTTAAAATAGATCAGTACATCCAGAGATCATGTTCTATCATCTACCCAATAAACAAGCAACAAATAGGAGCAATTCTAAGTACAGCAAAGAAAAATAAATATAAGACTGAACTTTGAGGGTCAGTTACCTCCCCTTCCACACCTCAACCTTCTTTTCTGAATATGCTCAATTCCTTCTCTCCCTCACTTTTATTCCCTGACACCTTTTTGCTCCTAACTGAATTCTTCTTCCATCCAATCTCATTAGGCCACATGTCCTCCCAAAAACAAGTCCTAACCTCATGCATAACAAATATTCCTCTACTTCTCACCTCAACCCTTCCTACTGTAGACCAGCCTCCCAAGTTGCTCATCATTAACCCCAAGGAGAACCACCTTGTCCTCAAGGTGGAAGGAAGGAAATTGAGAGTGGATTGTGTCAAAATCCTCCCAAGTGTTTTCATAAGGAGGTAAGCCTTTCCATTGAATTAGTACCTCCCATTGTCCATTCAAGAGCTTTCTTTTCTTGAGTACAGTTTCAGGTTCAATTTGCAAAATACAATCTTCATTGAGGGCTGCCAGTAGGGGTTGGCTATTGGGGAGTGGGGAAGTTGCCTTCTTCAATTACGAAACATGGAAAACGTCATAAATACGAGTTGAGGAAGGTAATGCCAGCCTGTATGCTACTGCCCCAATTCTGTCCGTGATCACAAATGGACCGTAAAACCGCGGACTAAGTTTCTCATTATACCGACGAGCTTAAGATCTTAATCTGTAAGGCTGTAACTTCAAATACACAGATTCCCCTATCTCAGACGTAACTTCTCGCCGTCGATTATCAGCATAAGTCTTTATTCGGTTTTGAGCCTTGAGGAGATTCTCCTTTAACTCGTCGATGATATTGTTGCGATGCCGGAGTTGTTAGCCAACTTCTTTGATTGAGGAAGTGTGGTCAGCATACTTCAACACCGTTGGAGGGTCGCGTCCATAGAGAGCCTTAAATGGACACATACCTGTGGAGCTACTATAAGTTGTGTTGAACCAAAACTCCGCCCACGGAACCCATCTCAGCCATTAATAGAGCAGTGAGTGGAAGGGCCATCTTTCCATAATCTCGAACAAATCGTCGATAATATCCCATCAAACCAAGAAAGCCTCTGAGTGCCCTGATGTCCCTTGGTTCCGACCATTTAGTAATGCTCTCTATCTTTGAGGGGTCAACCGCTACTCCTTTTGCTGAGACCACATGCCCCAAATACTCTAACTATTGCTGCCCGAAATGGAATTTCTTCTTATTGACCACCAACTGATTATCTAATAGTGTTTTTAAGATAATGCTTAGATACCTTGCATGCTCGCCCATCTCCTTATTGTAAATCAGTATGTCGTCAAAGAAAACTAACAAAAACTTCCTTAAATACGGCTTGAAGACATCATTCATTACTGCTTGAAAGGTGGTTGGTGCATTGGTTAGGCTGAAGGGCATAACCAGAAATTCAGAAATTCATAGTGCCCTTCATGTGTTCAGAAAGCTGTTTTGTGTGTGTCCTCTGGTTTAACTCTGATTTGATGATAGCTTGACTTCAAATCAAGCTTAGAAAACACCGTTGCCCCTTCTAACTCATCAAATAACTCGTCGATAGCTGGAATCGGGAATTTTTCTGGAACTATCACCTTGTTAACTGCCCTATAATCCACAAAGAATCTCCACCCTCCATCCTTCTTCTTGACTAATAAAATAGACCTTGAGCATGGACTTATGCTCAACTTTATAATCCTAGAGGCCAACATTTCTTTGACAATACGATCTATCTCATTTTTCTGATAGTAAGGGTACCTATACGGTCTAAGGTTTGGTGGTTGAGTTCCTGGAACTAATTGAATGGTGTGGTCTCTCGATCTGGCAGATGGTAATCCTGGAAATGGATTAAAAAATTGACTAAATTGCTCCAACACATCCAGCAATCGATCATCAATATCCCCATTTCCATCACATTGTGTCTGAATCTGTCCAAACTCTATCAAACAACCCTACCCTTCACGTTGCAATGCCCTAATCATAGCTTTGAGAGACACCATGGTTTTGTTAAGTGATGGATCTCCACACAAACTAACTGTCTGATCTCCCAATTTAAACCTCATTGTTTGCTTTCTCCGATTAGTGACTGTCTCACCTAAAGTCACCAGCCATGCAATTCCTAGAACAGCATCAACACTACTCATGTCAAATGGAAAGAAGTTTTGAACAATGGTAACACCTTGTAACTCCATACAAACATCTCTACACTCTCATTCACACCTCACGCTATACCCATCACCCACTCTAACCCCAAAAGACTGAGTTCCTACTACCGATATCCCCAGCCTTTTAACCACCTCAGAACTGATAAAATTGTGGGAAGCCCCACTATCAATCAATACAATCAACTCCTTACCTTTGATTCTTCCTTTAAGCTTCATTGTCTTTGGACCATTGATCCTCACCACCAAGTTGAGAGAGAGTTCGACATTTTCTTCTTGTTGCTCGATTTTAGGTTCAACTATTTCTCCACCACCAATCGATTCTGGTTCACCTTCCTCTCCATCAATTAAGATGATTTGGAATTGTTTTTCACCACACTTGTGTCCAGGAAAGAATTTACCATCGTAGCTAAAACAAAGGCTCTTCTCTCTTTTCTTTTGGATTTCTGCATCTGTCATCCGTCTGAATGGGAACTCTTTTCGTTGAAAAGATGGTTGCTGAAAGGGTCAAAAAGAGGACAGTGGTTGGTCGTAAGGAAAGTAATTGGTCGACGAACTCTGTATTGAGGATTCATGTGTTCGTCGATTGTAATTGGAAACAGGGGTCGATTTTAGGGATTCTAGTGAATTTGGGAATTTTGAGTTGTCATTGGGTCGGGCCAGATTTCTGGATCCATGGGTGTTGAACCCGTATGAAAGTCCAGGTCCATTCATGCGGGCAAACTTAGTTGCTCCTAATCGAGCTTCCTCTAAGGCCTGATTTCTCTCCTCTATTCTTTGGGCCACTTCAATTATTTGAATTAAAGAGTTGGGTTGGGCTAAACGAACTTTAGCTCTGATCTCAACTTTTAGCCCATTAACAAAAGCAGCCTATAATACCTCTTCCTTCTCCTCAACCAAAAGTGCAGCCACCGCTTCAAACTGCCAACGAAATTCAGCCATTGAACCAGTCTGTCTCATCGCCATTAAGGACTCATAAGGATTATGTTCCTGTGATCCGCTAAACCTCTAGAGTAGTGCAAGTTTAAACATGGCCCACGAACTTGTCGGAGTTCTGGATTCAGTCCACTGGAACCAGTTGATGGCCTCAACTTCCATACAAACGGCCGCCGCTGTCAGTTTCCCTTGCTCAGATATTTCGTTAAGGTTGAAGTAATGCTCTACTCTAAAAATCCATCCGTAAGGGTCCTCGCCGGAAAATATTGGCATTTCCAATTTTCGTCCTCCCATTTCACTGCGATTTTGGTTACTGTCACCAAACTCGTTAGCTCCATTAGGATTTTCTACTTGGTGAGAGTGAACATTTCCCGATGAGCGCATCTCCGTTCTGCCAGCTTCTTCGTCCTTTCTTCGCACCCAGGATTGTATCTCTACCAAACATTCTCGGATAGTACCCATTTCAAACCCTAACTTTGTAACCTATTTCTCAACATTATCCATTTTAGAATCCATTCTCGTCACAACCATTACCCAGAAACCAATGCTCTGATACCACTTGATAGAACACCGACCTGTAATTCACCAAATAACACAAGAAAAATCTATCCAATACCAATTCACAATCAATAATCACAGTCAAGAAAAGGAAATAACTCTCTATATTGACGTTAAAATAGAACAGTACATCCAGAGATCATGTTCTACCATCTACCCAGTGAACAAGCAACAAATAGGAACAATTCTAAGTACATCAAAAAAAAATAAAGATAAGACTGAACTTCGAGGGTCAGTCACCTCCCCTTCCAAACCTCAACCTTCTTTTCTGAATATCCTCAATTCCTTCTCTCCCTCACTTTTATTCCCTGACACCTTTTTGCTCCTAACCGAATTCTTCTTCCATCCAATCTCATTAGGCCACCTGTCTTCCCAAAAACAAGTCCTAACCTCATGCATAGCAAATATTCCTCTACTTCTCACCTCTACCCTTCCTACTATAGACCGGCCTCCCAAGTTGCTCATCAACCACAAACCAAAATTTGGTATGAAGCTTAATTTCAAAACACTGAAAGAAGTTTTCTTCTCGTAATTTAATGTCTATTATTCATAAATTCATGTATAATTGTTCACATTATTTTTTCCAATATTTCAAAAGTAATGCATGATGATAAAGTGAATTTACTGTTTCTATCACTCATTAAGTAAAAAGATTTCAATCTATTACCTCTACAAGGTAATAATGGTAAAGGGTCACAAAAATCACACTGAGGGATTACTGCCATCTAATGTCAGAAGAACTTTGTATAATTGTGGACGTCGATCACGAAATACTCCCCAACTACATCTCTTGGATTTAATTTTATCAAGATCAAATTGTGCTACAAGAACTGCTTCCTCTTTATCATCAGCAGTGGCAACAATTTCTCCAGTTGGTCCTGTCACCAAAGTAAAATATATAACAGATTCACAACATGCACAAGTTTGTCATGTATGACTAAATAGCAAGCTAATAGAAGAACTAAGTACCTGCTATAAAGGAATTCCCATAGAATGTAATTTTACTGTTACCATGCTCAGTCTCAATTATTTCTGTCCCAATGCGATTTGAAGCCACTAGAGGTACCTGAATCAGTCAAGTCTAGGTCAATCTCCTTTGCAAATATTGTCATTTTTCAAAACAAACTCATATACTTAGAGGCACAACAGGCATTGACATCTAACCACTGAAATATTGGCAACTGGAGTTCATATAAGCAAGGAACATTATAAGATAGACAAATGCAAGGACCGAGGATAATCCTGTGGGAATGGTACGGGCACAATAAATAATAAAAATACATCCATATTTTTATTAAATCGTGAACACCATTAAACGGATAAGAGTTGGCAAGTATTCATATGAGATGGGACTACATATTATCAAATTTCTACTCTTCAGTAAGGCTCACAATCGTAGGATAAAGATGGCAAGCTAACCTGGAATAAACTAGATCAATTTCACTACTAAACCAATGTTGCCGGCCAAGTAGTCTACATAACTTACCACATTAGCCCCAGCATGCCCTTGCATCACTCGTTTCCAGTGATCACAAGAATCAAGCCCATCATCTTGAGGTTCAGAACCGATAGCGGTAGGGTAAAACAATATCTCAGCACCTTGCAGAACCATGGCTCGGGCTGCCTCCGGAAACCACTGATCCCAGCATATTGCTAGCATAAAAAGGAAGTAGTTATTAGCTTTTGTCTAACTTCACTTCTCATTGAATAAGATGAAACAAAACAATAGTGACCATAAAGAAAACATCAAATTTGCAAAAGCCACTTGTTTGATACACCATCCTTTGGGTTTACCCAATCTTAGTTCATTCATAGTCTACCTTAGATCATTTGCTAATCAAAAACCACCCTTGAACCCTAATGCTGTCCAAGTATGTTAACATGACATGGGCAATCTCGTAAATGCGCATGGAGGATTTTATTTTAAACCCTATATGAACTTCACTAACCCAACTGTTTTTCCTCTCCTATCTTCGACCACTGCCTCAAAGATGACCACCAACATAAACTTAGAATCCCATAACCATTTGCATTAAAACCCATACAAAAAAAACCCACTGCATAAAATAGATAAAGTTACAAAGCTTGTCTGGCAGTTCCTGTATTTGACAGATTTGGTTCTAGTGGTTTATGTTTGTTATAGTTATAAATCCTTTTTGTTAATGGTTTCTTGTTCCAGTATATTTTCCTTCTCTTTTCCTGAGTTTACTTTGAATTGATTCCCGTTAACTCTCTTTTGGGAATATAGTTCTGTAAAGGCCGATCAAAACTGCCTATATGGCAAGAACACTGGTTTCTGAAGCTAATATATGTCTACTTGTATAAAACTCCTGTTTTCTGATGAATGTTGGTTAAAGATCGGCAGTCATCAAGTTTGGCTCCATTAAATTGAAGTCAAGGTTTACAATAAACCTTATGAAAGGTAACTTGAAATGCACCTGTCTCACTATATATGACTAACTTCTCCAGTATACCATGGAATTCCCTTCTTACTAATAGCTATACCCAACCTGTTGGGCAAGGGAAATGATGAAACCATATGATGGCTAAGGCTAACCTAATGTTCATGCCAGCCAGACAATCTTCTAAAATTTCACAAATGCAGAGACATTTAATTAAAGTGGTGCAAGAGAATTAGATGTTTATATTTCAAGCTTGATTGTGGTTATTGATTGTAACAAAAAAAAAAAAAAAAACACATATGAGCATTTCTAGCATTTACAAGCTTAATTGCCGTAGTAATCATGATGAAAATTTGGGGGGACATAAGTAATTTAAACATAATATCCTTAAATTATTCATCACTCTGCAAAATTAGCGTAAGTGAAGGAAAAATGATATTTTCACAAATATTTCTACCTCTAAAGTAAAGAATTGGAAAGCATAAGGGCTCACGTGGTTTTTTATTAAAACTATCATAATTCCCATCTGAGTGATTATTAGCAAAAGTTTCGGTGTAGTTTATGAAATCTTTCCCTTTTTTTCTTTTGTTGATGATAGGAATCATTCATCTACTTAAAATTTACAAGCATGTCCCAACAAAATTTAAAATATTAATAAAATACAAAATCTAATAAATATACTGAAATTCAATAAAAATGCTTACCCACTCCAATTTTTGCGAATTTAGTTTGGAAAACCTGTTCATCAATACCACTAGTAAGTAAACTTGTTAAGGCAACTGACCACGTGAAAACTACAGAAGAGCATCAAGCTTATGATGAAATTATGCTAAGTACCAACCTTAAACCCAGTGTCCCCAGGATTAAAGTAGAACTTTTCCTGATACCCTGAAAAGGTAGGGAAAGTACCCCAGATTTTAAAATCACAAAAAAGACAAATCATAGCAGATTCAAGCAACAAAGCATCCCTTTTAGATACCTGGTCCATCTGGGATATGGGACTTCCTATAAAGTCCAAGATCGGTTCCATCAGCATCGATAATAGCAATTGAATTGTAATGGGCAGTGTTTGCCTCTTCAAAGAAGCTAACTGGTATCACTACGCCCAACTCTTTTGCAAGCTTCTGCATTCTGGACAATGACAATGTACACATATTTTAAAGAATTTTAACTGAATTGAGTCTGAAGCAGATGAAGTTCCACTTAAAAGATGTTTAATTACACTAGTGGCTGATTAATAGCCACTGTCTTAATTGGCAAGAGTTTGAAGGATCCAGCCAAACAAGCTAAATTATTTACCTGAGAATTGTAGGGTGTCCCTTATAAGGCTTAGCTCGCTGAAAGAAATCTTCCCTTTGTGCTTGACAGAAATAATAACCCTCAAAGAGTTCCTAAAGACAAACATAGGAAGAACAGCATGTAAGCTTAAGCAATATCTCGATAAAAGGTTTTGGAAATTAGAGTCACAAGAAAAAGTCATGTGCATCATCTCCTCAAGTTTACGACAAAAAACCAACAGATGCTACCATCAATTACAATACTGAAGCATAAATTCAAACCTAATAGAATAAAGGATTCCTCCCTTTATCATCGATGCTCAATAAATCTAATTACTATTGATGATCCAGGTTCTTTAATATTATTTTTTTTTTTTTGGTGAAAAATGACTCTTCCACCATCTATTGAAGGCAGAAAAAAGATCCGAAACCAGCTCAGCAGCCGAAATTAGATCTCCATCAATCACGTTGCAACTATATGAAATTACGAATGTTGACATCATTTCTAAAAATTGCATTTTTTGCATTGAAACATCCATTGCAATCCCTTCCACATTTCAGTGGACCAAATGTTAATGATAAACTTTCTGAAAATCGTATGTATTGGATGAGATGCTTACTTGCAATCTTGACTGACAAACAGCATAAATATACTTGTCCCCTCAACAATATAAATAGGCTCTGGTATCTTCCTCTCAGAAGAAAATAAGGTATTGCAATGAAGCAAGGGCGTGCCAACTTCAACCTTGCAGTTAGTAAATTTATGTGGCTACATAGAAACTTTGAAAAGCTAGAGGGAAAATTTCCTTAAGTTTAATAGCTTCAAGTATCGCCAGGGAAAACAGGAATATAGGTGGCACTTTTTACAGTATTAAAACTTTCTATGTAGCACCGTGACATTACCACCAGTAATCCCCTCAGATTAATTTCCACAATAGGAACAAAGCCATCCAAAAAATGGTGCTTCATCTTTTCACCAATTCCACACATTCTCCCAACATCCCTTCCAAGATGGTCTTCCTACCACAGCTTGCTCCATTGAGATGATATCAAAAAGCACTATATAGGGCTGATTAGTTAGTCCAAACTGTAAGTCTGTTAGAAGTCCATTACAACATCCATAATGCACTGACTTCTTTTAGATCCACCCAAGAACAAGGAATGCCACCAAAGGCCAACCATAGATAAATAATCACTTTGAATGCCCACAAGAACTGATTAGCAGTCCACACAAAATTCACAGCAGCCCCTATAGCTGTTTTTAAAAATTTTCATTTTTTGGTTGGGAAAAAATTCAACAATTACGAAATAATTGAGTTTTCTCCACCCATCTTGACTTTTATCACCAGTATCTCTTTCTTTTTTAAATTACCTAACCTTGTTTGAAGACAACATTGCTCCAGAAATTTTCAATAAACATAAAAAATAAATAAAAATTTAGCAAGCAAAAGAACCTATCCAAAAACTCTCAAGTTGAGACCTATATGGCACGACTGTTCAAAGATGAAGGATAAATATATCAAATAGTTTAAACTCTCTACACCAACTCAAGGTAATGTATTCACAAGTAAGCCTCCTTTTACTTCTAAAATCTAGAATTTAGCAAATAAATGAGTTGTTTTTTAGTTACAGGACAGAATAATGAGTTAATAAGTGTGTAAGAAATCAGAAAAGCAAATAAATTAAAACATGATGCAAATTCAAAGATACCTCCAGTGTGCGTGCGTCCATGAAATGGAGCCTAAAGGCAAAGGAAGCAATATATATACTCTGATATGAACAATACATGATTAAAATAAAGAGCAGTTACCTGAATAAGGATGATGTTTGCACCCTTTGCATGAGCAGCTCTAACCAACCTGCAGAGATGGAAGGTTAATCCGAATACTAAGTGCAATAGTACAAAATAAATAAATAATAATAATAAAAGAGGCCAGATAAGTCATGCTTAATCATTTCCAGGAATGAATTTCACCTAAAAGAAACGTGAGTGCTTGGGTGATATTTGAAGACAAACTTAAACTTTTTCAGAGAATTAATCAAATGAAACCCACCTTGAGGCAAGTAGCAGGCAATCATAGAACAGCGGAAATTTAAGAAAATAATGAAAGCATCCTACGAAAGTATCATATTTGAGTTAGAAAAGCGAAAGAAAGGAAAAGGACCTTTCAGCAGTGGCAACATTAGTGGAGACATCATCGGTGCAAGCAAACTGCAGAGCTGAAACCACCACTTCACCTCTCCTTCCATTCTCCATTTCTACTTTCTTGACGAGAATTCAAAACTCAGATGTGAAGAAGTGGTGGTTGTTGACCTTTTTCCCCAACTCACCGTCAATGTGGTTCTTGTCTGTAGATTTTATTTTCTGGGACAAAAACAACTTTGGGATTTTTGTGGATTTTGGTGTAGGTTACCATCACGGGAAGGGTTTTAAAAATTTTACCACTCCAATTATCATCCCAATTTTATCACATAAAAAAGGAAAAAAAAATAGCCCTCTCTTCAGATTATGTATATTAATCCGTTTAAGGTATATTATAATTTTGATTTAAACTAAAAAATAAAAAGTTCATCTTAAACGTTTAGTAGTGATGCTGGTAACTTTATTCCATTGGTTTACAAGGTCATAATTAATTAGTGAAGTGAATAAATAATGTTATATAATAATTTGTATATATGAATTTATATACTGTGTTTAAAATAAATGGCTTGCTATCCCACCACAAAACTAAATGCAATTTGATTATGTTGTAACTATAAAATGCAATGGAACTTGGAGGATGCTCAGTTCTTATAAAGCTAAAACAAAAACCCATTTTCTGGAACACCATTGCCAGACTCAGGATATAAGCAAATTGAAGAAAACTATAATCTGTCGAAATAAGCAGAGAATAACAAACAAAATGGAGACAATACATGAAGTAGTTTGATTTATTCTAATTACTACATGAATTCAGTGAGATGTGATAGTCATGGGAGCTATCGTCCATTGTTCTCATATTCATCACATGCATGTCATTCTCAGTCCTGAACTTCCTCTTCCTTCTTCCCGCGTGATTTGAGATACCATCCCAGAGCACCAAGACCAGTTACAGTACCTGCCACAACTGCATAGTTTCTGTATTTGTCAGTTGATACTTTCTCGGTTGATGCTCCAGCAGTTGGGGCCGAGCCACTTGGTTTGGCATCACCTCCACCCCCTGAGGTAGTAGCTGGTTTCTCTTCTGGCTTGGGTCCCTGAAATTATGATTCATAAAGCATAGGTTTTGGCTATTACCATTCTACCACAAGCTCATAAAATTTCCGAGAAAAAAATATATATATATATTAATTGGCAAAGCAGTCCAACATGTTTTCTAGATTGATCTTACAGACAGAGGAAGCTCAGAATTACTAAACACCTCAACGACGACATGATCTGGACTGTTGTGCACAGGGAATTTTACATAGATTTTACCAAAATAAGTTTCCAAATGAGGAGCCTAATCCAATCTATCTACCGAATTAAAGAGTTAAACATGGACAAAGACACTCCTAAAAGCTCTAGAGAGTAAAGAGCTTCGATAAACATGGCAAATACACTTGTTTGTGCATCAAGATTCTACAAAAAAATTTCTCTTTTCTATAAAAACCCTAAACTAATGTTACAAAAAGCGCTCAAGCAGTCATAACATCTATCTTGATGAAGCTTGCAACCAAAAGCTTTTACTGAGTGCTCAAACACTAGAACATTCTAAAAATTGGCATATAACCTATTGAGCCCTCAAAATAGACCATTAAATGCAAAAACTGGATCATACCTTTTGTGCCAGCTTCTCCAATTTCGCTTGTTCAGTTTTCTGCAATATTACAAATATTTATGAAACAGCGTCCAAAAGAATCACCGCAATATATACAAGCAAATATTTCAAACTATAATACATATTCTTGTCACTCACAAAAATATTGATAAAGCAAGCACATGTTGTCTTAAAGAATCAACTATAAAAGTCTAACTCAGGATAAAAGTATAATAACACTGTCTCATCCACATACATAATTTTCATGTTTTGTGGTTCCTGCATACCAATACTAGTATCTACTATTAAGGATTATTCAGTGAATTTGAGCAAGTCGCCATTCTAACACAATAGAACACCATAAAGTAGGAAAAATATACATGTACGTGTTTATTGATTTTATTTTTTATTTTTTGATAAGAAACATAAAGCACAACTTATTACAGCAGGTATCTTGATAAGCTGATGCCAAGACCCTGAGTTACAGTGAATTCCAGGTAAAACTTAAGTTTGCACCCATGTATTTACCTACTTACAGGATGCCCAGTTAAAAAGGGAGAGAGAATCATCACTTTGATACAAAAGAATGACACTGAATGCAATGTCCTCTCTAAATGTGCTTACACACAGACACAAAATGCAATGTCCTCTGTAAATGTGCATACACACAGACACACACACAGAAAGCTTAAGTGTATGCATCAAAGATAATATGTACATTACCTTGATGTAAACATTTTCTGCAGCTTTTTCCTCCTCACTAAGAACTTTGCCACCGCTAGAGAATCTTCGGGAAACATATCTTGCAAAATTCCTTGTTGCCATGATAGCTAATTATATAGTCCCTGTAAGTAGAACAATGGACAATGAGCTTCCAAAACAACCGTAAAACTTGATCAACTAATGAAATTAGTCCAAAACTCTAAAAGAGAGAATGTAGTTTTGTAACTACAGAAGGAAAAGAAAGAAAAAAAATCTCCCCAGATCACATATCTGGCTCATTTCATATACTTGCTGACTGCCAAATTGGCGGCTTATCAACCCTGTCCAAACTCTAAAAAGCAGAATGTGGCTTTGTAACGACACAAGGGAAAGAGAAAAACATTTCTCCAATTCAAACATCTGGCTCATTTCACAAACTTTTCAACTGAAAACTTGGTGGCAATCAACAAGAATATTACACCTTGCTAAAATAAAACATCGTTTATTTCTTTAAAGCTCATAATAAACCAGCCCCCAAAAGCAACACATAACATCAATTCATCAGCTGTCCTATAACAACAGAAGGGAATGCAGCTTCTGATGGCCATTAATATATAATTCTAGCTAAACCATGAAATCATTTTTGCACTCATGTATGCTGTATATCTGTACAAACCTACAATATATCAGTCTGCCAATGAGTTCATTGATAAAGCAAACAAATAAAAAAACAACAACAATAATAATACTAATAATGAGATGAATCCTTCACAGGTCAACCCCAATTCCTAATTTCCAAATTGAATGTCTCTAAAATTATACACATGAAAAACAGTAGAATAACTACCTTCACATTGTATTGGTATTTCCAGAGATAACAAAATTTCAAAATATGTTTAAATAGCTTCTCCAATAGCTATTCTAATGACCTGACCGAGATTGTATAATAAAAAAGACTATGCTATATCACAAATTCACAATAATTGAATCACATTATATTTGGAGAAATTACATCCAAGCTTATCAAAACTTCAACCAGACGGAGCATTATGAAATTGGGTTAGCTAAATGAGCTACTACATCCAAATAACTAAACCCTAACCCAGCTAATGCTAATGTAAATATCTAAACTCGACCCACAAATAAGAAAAAGCATTAGCAGGATTTTCAATAAATGAAATGATAAACAAATCCATCAATTACATAATAATCATTGTATTAAAAAATTGAAAAATACATCAAAGGAGAACAGAAGAGACTAGAAGCGAAATATAACTCCGATTAACCACTATCAAAAAATCAAGAGTCGGCGACTGGAAAAATTTTCAAGAACATAAAATCTAACAATTTTTAAACGAAAAGAAATTGAGAAAAGAAATAGAAGTAAATTTAATTTTTAAGGTTTAAAGAAATTGAAATGGCTTACTTCGGCAAATGAAGCGGTCCACAGAGCGATGTAGAAATGAAATGGTGAGATTTTTTAGCTTAGTTTCCTAGTTGTATAGGGTTTGATGGGGGTTTTAAAGCGGACCCAATGGATATGATTTACGGGAAAGAAGATGCCCACCGAGTGATTCAAGAAAGAAATCGTTAGGATAAATTAAATAAATAAGAATAAGTAAAAGTCAATTTTTAATATTAATCTTAAGTTTGTAAAAATTTATATAACAAAAAATTAGAGTAATTATAATGGGATTGAATAAAATCTGCCTTTAAATTATAAAAAGCTTAATTAATTTGACATCTAAACTCTAATTAGTTTTTAATTTTAAATATTTTAAGATAAGTGAATATTGATATTGATATTTAATTTTTTAAAATAAAAAGAAAATCGTAAAGCCACTAAAGTTAGCTTGTGATGATATAGGATGCATGAATATTAAACGTGTCAAATGCATACACATTTAAGATAAGTGAATATTGATATTCATACACATTTAAGAATATATCATTATTACATCAAATGCATGATACATGACAGTTGCAATTGCATAATATGCGTGAAAGTTCACATTTGTCCCTACTGCATGAATATTAAACATGTAGCAGATTCATAGAAATTAGGAAATTATAATTAAGATTCTTAAATATGTTTCTTGGTTTTGCTTTGTTTTTCAGATTCTTGAGATTGCATTTAAGAATGAAACGGTTGGCTTGAGTAATAGTATTATTGAGGAGGGTTTTCTGTCTCTTACTTAGAACTGTTTTGTATTGTTGGAACTATTGACATAGTTATGTAAATTATGTTTAAATGGAGGGTCAATATTCAGAATAATATTGAACAAGTAAATTAAATTTTTTGTTTTCATTTTGCATATTTGTTCATTTCATTTGGGTAGAGATTGCAAATCAAGTAATAGTCAAGAGGAGATGGTTTTCTTTTGATTATGGTAGAAATTACTAAAAACATTAGTATTAGTGTAATATAAGGCAATAGAATATAGGTATAGTATTTGCAGATCGTACAAGCAAGTTGAGTAACAACAACAAAAAAAAAAAAAAAAAAAAAAACTCAACGGGTAGAAACAGAAAAACTAGTTAACAAGGCTATTTTTCTGACAAAAAGTAACGATAAGGAAATAAGAAGGTTGTTGGCTTAATCAATAAAATATCATTTCAACAACTTTCATTTGTGCCAGTAAAAAACACAATTGAACAATTTTAATTAGCACAAAAACAAAAATGGTTTCCTCCATCAAAATAACAAGCATGAAGATCAAAATTTATGGGGAAAAATTAGACTCATCAGCATAACGGTTTCCTAACGTAAAAGATGGAAACAACCTATCTATCCATGACACAGTGAGAATATGGTTTTCTTCCTCTAGGTATTGGTGGCTCTTGTGTAAATCTGCTGGCTAGCATGAGCTGATATCATCCGGATAGAACCTCTTGCCATCAAATCATTAATTGCACAACGTGCCAATGACCCATTGATCTGATAATGGAGAAAAAATAACAAACAAACATCATGCCAACTCTTAATGAATTGTCTAACTCCATAATTAATCAAAAATGCATATGCACTCAAGTGGATATTAGTATTGATCAAGGACTAACATTGCACCTCAAAATTTCTTAAACAAAATAGGTGTAATTTAATCAGAAAAGACAGAACACAAAAATAGCATAGCATATGAAAAAGAAATTGCCCTCAGATCTCATAGCTTAGAATAGATCATACATGGTATACACTAGTGGCACTAATCAGAACCTTTACACACCACCAAAGAGGTACACACTAACACACACAACACACACACACATAGTAATAAGAGAGAGAGAGAGAGAGAGAGAGTGGTGGCATGTAAAGCTTATGAATACGAAACACAACCATTTAATACTGTTGATTTGTCCATCATTGGGCAAAATAGTGATGCTTGATACAGAATATAATCAACCAACAGAAAAAATAAAATAAAATCAACAACAATACATAAATGAAGGGTAAGAAAAAATAAAATGGTACAGTTCTATAAAGATGCAATAGTAAGAAAAAATAAAATAGTACAGTTCTATAAAGATGCAATAGTCATATCGCATTTAACATATATAGCAATGGAGCGCAGATCCAATTTTGGACCCATGCCCTCAAAGCTAGAATGACATTTTCATAAGCCAATAACCAAATTTATGGGTTGCATATCAAGCATGTGGGGCCAATTTTTGGACATATGCAACTGAAACATCGCTAGATATATGTTTTCACCATAAGCAAAATCATGGTATCAAATTGAAAGAACAAAAAAGTAAACCAGTCTAGAAGCACACTCATTTTGTAGGGAAACCACAGTTGAACAGAAACCAAATATGGGAATTCAATTACACACCACTTATTCCATTTCCCTTCCATCATTCTTTTCCCCTCCCATTTCCTTTTCCACCAACCAAAATTATAGCCTTTCACAATGCCAATAGTTAAAACACATGATGTTAAGGCATAAAAAACATTCTCCTATATCAGCATTAACTTTATTTATGTTATTCGATATAGAACCTTCTGTAATAACAATAAATCTTTGGATAAGATGTAATAAGCTAGACATTTGAGAAAATCAAGGCTAATTGAAAATATATAATAATATTCCAGATAGCTTCACATAAAGTTGCAAACTATTAATTTACTATGCAATATTTAATGTTCTAAATCTAACAAGTGAAACAATCACCAAAAATAAATCAAGTCTAAAATTATATAAGCTAAGTGCGTACTCTCAGTCTGTCAGATAGGATTGAAGGAGTAACAAGCTTGTACTTGGGAACCTCCAAAAGAAGCTTGTCATACGTTGCCTGGTCAAAAAAAACCATGTTGTTCACCTTCTCCTTTTGCTTTCCCTTGCTCCATTTCTGCAATCCATCAAGCAGAATAAATTGTCCACCCATATTCATATAACACAACATATTCATGAAAATGACTAATAACCTGAAAACTACAAACTGAACTCAATAAATCAAAATCCATAGACTAATTTACCTTCTTCTTCTGCTTCCCTCCACCAGACTTCGCAGGCTTTGAGGATGGAGGAGGGGCCTTATCCTTCTTCGGTGCCTGCCACGATAATATGAACACAATTTTTTTTCATTTCAAGAAAAAAATGACATGCTAACACTTAAGAAATTAAATCAAATCCACTCAAAAACATCAGCTTCAGCTTTCTCATTTTCCCTTTCAAAAATAAAAATTAAGTTACAAGTTCATGTTGAGAAAAGAAATAAATATTGAAAACAGTAAATATCTCAGACATAAATCATAGTCACCTGGGGGCACTAAGAAAAACCTATAAGCAATTAATTACACTGAGCTAATCTAGTTACAGTAGCTAACAAATCTAAAAGCAATATCAGATAATTATCTCATTTTCTCTGTTTAATTACTAAGAAAAGACATGAAAAAAGAAAATAGAAATTATTTGGTCACTTAGAAAAATTTTGGATGAGATGAAGTACTAAACAATGGAGTAAACATTAGCTAATAGATACCCAATCTACTAAACAGGATCATATTTTTCTCATTTTATTTGCGTGAGATTTTTTCAGACACCACACAGAAGGCGAAGGACTTGAAGATGGATTACCATTATGCTTGGTGTAGTCGCAGGAGAAGTCTGGAGTGAAGAAGGAGATGCGGCAGCACAGAAGAAAATACTGGAGCAAAGCAAAATATAAGGTTTGGCGTGCTAGGGTTTTGACTTATTTTGACTAACGTGCGCATATAGTGTTGTGTACTTCCGTAGTTAGAGTGTTTACTGTTTAGACATGTATTGATAATATTTTCTACAATAAAGCCAGGGACACCGAAAAACCTGTATCAAAATTGTGTACCAGTCTATCTGTAATACACCTTTGAGTGTTTTAATAATTTTTTTCTAGTAAATAGTCGTCCATCAAATTTGGATGATCGTTCACTCATATGGATAATATGGACGGATGGATATGGACGGGGGTCTATATACTAGGGATAGGTATCCCCATTTAAAGAACGCCCGTTCATAAATAAAATGAAATAAATTTTTTTTATAAAAATTAGGGATGGTCGTTCATCCGTTATGGACGACCGTTCTTTCATTTTAGATGAACGTCAGTAAATAAGAGACGTCCGTTCTTAAAATAAAAAAATTTGGAGACCACCATCCATAAATTTTGGACAGCCGTCCTTAAGTTTGGACGGGACGGCTCCTTAAGTTTGGACAGGCGTCCATACTTTAAAAAAAAAAAAAAAAAAAAACATTCTAAACAGTAAACACCTCTTCTTCTTCGCCATCTCCTCTCTTTTTCTTCGTCTTCATTCCCCATCTTCTTCGCCTTCTGAATTGCTTGGGAACCCATTCTTCGACATCAAATGCACCTGAAAAATTCAAGTTCATATGGTTTCCTTAGATAAAGAATCTACTTCCTCTATAATAAGCAGCATGGAATTCTTATTAGCATATCTCAGAGATATTGTCCATGGAAATGGACTTGCAATTAAGGACCAGTAGCCCCAACTTTATCTTATCACATATAACAGAGTGAGACATGGATGCTAACTGGTGTCAGAGGTTAGATAGGTTAATGCAATTCAAGATCATCAGCACCATGATCCAAGTAAACATCACAGACTCCCTCCGTCACCTTTTCTGGAAATGTTTGAGCAAATCTTTTATTTTGCTCTGCAAAGTGTTTCAGTTTAGCCTCATGCTCCATTCGTCTTTGATACTCCAAGGTTTCTTCAAGCTTTCTTTCCTCAGCTTCAAGCTCAATTTTACGTCTAAATTCCTCTTCCAGAAGTTTTAAGTCATCACCATTCACAGAAACACCAGTCTCTGAATCTGGATGATCACCATCAGATTCTGGATACGAACTGCACTAAGCCATGAATTCAATATATTAACAATAAACCCCCTCCCAGTATAGCATCTATTTACAAAAAATGGTGGCATGTAATAGAAAGAGTGAGGGCATATGTGCAAAGAAAGAGCAAAAGGAAGACATACACCCGCTCAGACGTCTCATCATGAACCATATCATGTTGATTACCACCAACGACTGAAAAATACGAAAATATTAGACTTGCATCATGGATTTTGTACGTACAAACAAAAGAAAACCACAAACTTGAAACCTTTAAATCCTTGGTTTTCCTGAAATCTTTGTTTCTTTTTTTATCCTTCGTCTTATCAAGTGTATGCTTCGAGTTATCACTACCTCCTCGGGCACCCTTCTTAGAATCAAGTGCAAGTTCTGCCAAAAATGCTTCCCTTGCAGCATCAGACTTCTCTGTGGCATCTTTCTCTGTGTTATCAAGTACTTATCATTTCAAGTCTTATATTGTTTCATCTTCTGTTGATTCTAGTGTGGAAGGAAATCCGGATATTGTTGTTACAGTTTTATACAAAGAAAAGAACAAGTTTATTTTTCCATCAGTAGCAGCAGTCGTTTCAACTTCTGTCCTTGCAACTGCAATGGCTATTTTATGGGGATTTAAGAGAAGGAAAGAAGGTATGAACACCGCTAACCTTATATATTGACTCAGAAATAAGAATTTCTAGCACTGCATGTGCACACAGAGAATTGCCAAAGGTATCTCAAGCTGTAAGGAGGAAATCTGAGAGGACTAGTATACACTAACTCGTCCACGAAACAGTTTTTATTATATTTATTTTCTTTTCTTAATCAAGTCAGAATCATTAAATCTTATATTTATGTTCAATGAAATGAGAAACTAATTTTTTTATTTTTTTTTTAATTGCAGTAGAGAAATGGTGGTTATCGTTGATTATATTAGGAGCAGCTCTATTGGTTCCCCTGTTCTGCTACTTATGCTATTCGGTATGGAAAAAACGCAAGGCTAAAGGTATGACCAGCTGGAAAAAACAAATATGATTATAAATTCCGAATCATGCATGGTGATTAGAATGGGTTCCCATGCAATTTAGAAGGCGAAGAAGATGGGGAATGAAGACGAAGAAAAAGAGAGGAGATGGCGAAGAAGAAGAGGTGTTTACTGTTTAGAATTTTTTTTTTTTTTTTTAAAATATGGACGGGCGTACATTAGGAATGGACACCGTCCAAACTTAAGAGACGGCCGTTCAAAATTTATGAACGGTCGTCTCCAAATTTTTTTCTCTTTTTATTTTTATATTTTAGTTAAGGACGGGCGTCCCTTATTTACGGACACCTGTCCAAAATGAAGGGACGGCCGTCCATAACGGATGAACGACCGTCCCTAATTTTTATAAAAAAAATTTATTCTATTTTACTTATGGACGAACGTCCTTTAAATGGGAACGTCCGTTCTTGGTATATGGATCCCATCCATATAATATGGACGGGCGTCCATGTGAGTGAACGGCCGTTCAAATTTGATGAACGGCCGTTCACTAGAAAAAAATTATTAAAAAACTCAAAGGTATATTACACGTAGGGTGATATATAATTTCGGTGCAGGTTTTTCGGTGTCCCTATCTTTATTGATATTTTCACTCCTTTTTCAAAATTTTCGTAATAAGGTTAATGACGTTAATCCCGTAGATATGATAAAAAGACAAAAATTTGGAGCTTTTCGAAATAATATTCTTCTGCTCTTAACTTTTAACGTTAAAATAAACGGTGAAAAAATAATTTAATAATATTTACAAACTCATAACTTTGTAAATTTTAACGACTCATTTATTCATTTAATAGTATATTAACGGAATGAAATTTTTTGTAATTTTATCATATCTTAGAGGTCTATTTAACCTTTTTTAAATAACTTTTTATTTTACATATATAAAATATATATAGAATATTTACTTATCTTGAAAATTGATACATATATTATGAAGAACTATTTTAGTTATAATTAATATATGTTATACTGTTTTGGTATACATGTGATTTGTTTTTTGTTTATAATTTTTCCCAATAGTTAAATACAACAGCTTTTGAATTATTATAAACAAAAAATAAATCACATGCTTTATATATCTTTTAGGTTTTGATCTTTTTTTTTTTTTTTTTTTTGGGATAGGTTGTATTTGACTATTGTGAAAAGATTTCACTCTAAATATATGGCTTATTTATACATTGCAACCAGAATTTCATCATCTATATAAAATATAGAATTGTATTAAGATCATAAGAACACTGTTACAAATTTAATTATAAATTATATTTGTCCATAATAACTAATCAATTTTTTTTGTATATCAGTATTATTTAATAACTAATCAAATACATGTCAATTTTCATATAACTAATCAAATATATAATCAATTTTCATATATAATTAAACCTATAATAATATATACACAATTGTAACTAAATATTAAACTTTTATTTTGTACAATAGAAATAGAATCAAGATAACAATAAACGTGACTTTATTTACTAGAACCATCAACATATTTTTCACCTTTATTTATAAAAAAAAAAAGCTCTTGATTGACATAAAATTTAATAATAATCTTTGGCAAGATAACAATATTCACTACAAAACTAATTACAAAGTTGTCATGGTTTTCATTTTGAATAATACTACACATACAACATTCTCATACAACATTTCTCATATAAAATTATGCTATAAAAGATGATTGGATGAAAGTTTAATTTTAATTTAAAATCAGCTAATCATATTTTACTACATAATGTTGTAAGAGAAATGTTGTATGTGTAGTATTACTCTTTCATTTTTTAGACCTTCAAGGCTTTTGATTTAAAGGTTTATTCACTTCATTATTTATTATAAAAATAAATTTGCATTTTAGTCCCTTGTTTTATTTTCAATTTTTGTTCTCCACCCTCAAGTATCAAATGGACCAATTACATTACCTTTATACGGTAATAGTCGCATACAATATACAAAAAAAAGTTTCATTATAATTGCATGATAATTGTAGATGCTAAAATCTACGATTGCGGAAGTAGGGTCTGATCCTATAAAGTTGAGGCCATTGACAATCCGCTGCACCTGCACACAAAGCAAACAAGCATGAAGCTTACGTAGACACCAGTGTGATGTTTACTGTAAGCACTCCGACGCCCAAGTTAGTAAGGCTGAACGAGAAATTTAGTGAGGGTAAGGGAAGAAAGGGTTACCAGAGGTTAAGTCGAAGAATAGAACCACATCGTAGGTGTATAGCTCTTAGGAGTAAGAGCTTGGGTGCAAGTAGGTGGTATTGAGATTGAATGCCTAAACAAAGGAGTGACCCATGTTTATATAGTAGTTGTAGGATCTTCGTATTCTGATAGGACTCTGAATCCATAAGGAAAGAGGTCTAGTGAATAGGAAAGATCCTGGTTCACTTGACTTATTAGTAATAAGAGTCCTAATTTACTTAAGATACAGAATCTTGGGCGAATTAGGATAGAACCAAACAGAAAGAGTCCTACTTACCTTGGTTTGGAAGGCCCGACCTTAGGTGGGTTATTGGTGTCTCCCATTTTGGAGGAAGGTTGGATTTGGGGCGCACGTCTTGGCCCACGTCATGAGTTCTGATGCTGACCCAACTGAAAAGGGATCATAACCTTCGGTTGTTGTAGTGGAACATGCCTGTTTGGGTCTGATATGGCCCTAGCTGATTTTTTACCCCCATAGTTATCCCCCCACTCTCTAAGCTAAAAAGTATTTAGCTTAGAGAGTAACTGGTTCGAAGGGAGGTTAACCAAGCTGAAAGGCGGTCTACCAGGACAAGTGAGGGTTCCCTTGACTAAGTGAAGATGACTCATCTTGGTGAAAGATGTAAGGTGCCTATGGGTTGTACCTTCGCATTCTTGCATAGCTGCGTCCACTCGGTTAATCGAGTCGAGTGCTAGAATGCGAGGTGCAATCCATGTAACTGTGTCCACTTGGTTGATCGAACCAAGTGCTATGATGTGAGGCCCAATCCTTGTAGTTGTGTCCACTCCGCTAACTAAGTCAAGTGATAGGGTGCGATGAGTGACCCTTTATAGAATTCAGTCGGCCAGTCAAGCTGAATGTCTGTGTGGTCTGTACTTTGAAAGGTAGATCTTGTCTGCTTCTCGAACTGGGAATCAAGTCGGTTTGCTCGGGTGAGTTGAGCTCCATCTGAGTGCGATTGGGTGGCAATGGGAGAGCGGGGCACGTGTATTGTAAGGTTATGTGGACTTTGAGCGGGAAACAAGAGATTGGGATTCCCGAGGTGGTCTTATCGTATGACACGTGTATGATTAGAATCTCCTTTTTCTTTCAAGCGGGAATTTAAAGAGTCATAGCCAATTAGCTACTGTCGCGTGTTATTCTGGCAGTTTAGGTGATTAAAAGGGGGAAACCTTGAGGTGACTATTCATCTTCGTCTTCTTTTCGTTCTCTTTTTCTCTCAAAGTTTTCTTCGATCGCCGTTGAAGTCTTGTCGAGGATTCAACAATTTTTCATGGTAAAATCCCTTCTTCGTCATAGAAATTGATTCTCTTTTCTTTGTTTCTACTTTCCTTTCTTTTTTGAAGTAGTTTTGACAAGTTTGGACAAGAATGGTTTGGTATTTTTTTATTTCTTTGGTTTTGCCTAAAGTTTCTAGAAGTTTGAGTGAGCATTCTTGGATTTGGCTAGACCTCGGGGGATTAGAACTGGTGTTTCTTTTTTCTTTTATTTTTTATTTTTTATTTTTTTTAGGGTAATTTTGGTTAACGTTTTAGGGATTTTGAAAAAAGGTTTAGGGATTTTGGTTTAAGAGCGAAGGGGTCGTTGGGAGAGTATTTGGTAATTTTGGGAGTTGGGTTTTGGAAAAGATGAGAAAAGGTCAATTTACTCACTAGCTCCACTCAGCTCGCCCGGGGTGCTTAATTGAGTCGAGTAACAACTTTTGGAGTCAAACGTAACTTCATCCTTCAAGGTAAAGGTTGATTCGGTCATCCCGTTGATCTGTTAGACCGAGTCGATCGTGGTGAAGGAGGTTTAGCGTTCAAATACCCGATGTCGGATTTTGAGTTAAGTAGGGACAGCCAGGCTGAGATAGAGGCAGGAGGAGAGTACGAGAATGCTCCCACTATGGTGGTATTATTAGAAGAGGGTAATATGCCCGTGGGAGTTTCCAAAGGGCAAAGTGTAGCCATGGCCGAGCCGATTGTTGTTGAATCGAGTAGTGACGAATTTGATGGGCAAGGGGAGAGTGGGGAAGACAACGATGACAACCAAGCAGCAGTCCTGAGGGCGAGCCTTCCACGAGTGGGAGTTCAAGGAATGAACCCAGCCGACCGGGTGGAGGAATCTTACTGTTGGACTATCCCCCATAGCTCACTCAGGATGATGAATGGAGAACAAGGATCATGTAACATGTTCCTAACTCGGTGGAGATACGTTTGCCGAGGCACTATGAGCGAGTTGATTGGGATGTACTAGGGTAGATCGGGATGTACAATATTTACTTCTATGATGGGCTGAGGTTACCGATTCCCCAATTGATTTGGGAAGTACTGAACCACTTTATGATCGCGCTGACTCAGTTCATGCCGAATGGGTGGAGACTATTGATATCGTTGGAGCTTTTTTGCACAATGAACCAAGTGAGATTCGGCTTGCATTAGTTCCTTTACTCCTATTACTTGAAGGCACATGATAAAGACAAGGGTAGATACGCAGTCACCCTAAGGCATGATCAGCTCCATTTAGTGACTTTTCTGCGATTGAGTGATAAAAACTGGAAAGGGAAGTTCTTCTTCCTGAAGGGCGAGGCAATCTTTGGAGAGAGAGGGCAGGGCGACATACCATTCACTTGGAGGGCGACTGGTGAGTGACCTTTTTACTTGTCTTTTGTTCTTTGAGTATTGAGCTTTATCTTCCGTTATTTTGTAGATCCTTCGTTCAACAAAGTCAGGCAGAGTCGTGCTGGACTGGACATGTCCCCTAGGAAGGGCTTGTTATACCGCAAAAACAGAGAGATTAGAGAGTGCTATTACAAGATGCAAACCTGAGGGCAAGTCATCTTTGGAACGGGGTAGCTACGGTGGAGAGAGATACACCTTTCCCTACGCTGAAGCAAATGTGGAGCGTTTTGTTGATTCGCTACTGCAACCACATCTGTTTTCGACATTTGTTTCTTCATCCTCTAACTCTTGAAGAGTTTGCCCTTGTAAAGAGACTGATGAAAACCATCAATGTTAACATTTTGAGTGCGAACGAAGTAGTCACCTATCGCTGAGCTAAGAGAAAGTGGGAGTCGGCGTCGAGGTCAAGGGAGAATGTTCAGGTGGAGTGAATCGAGTTAACTCTACCGACTATGTGGCCTTCGGTTGGAGCCAAGTCATCGAAGAGTGTCCAAATTGATGAGGATGCTGAGAAGATGACCATCACACTCTCGATGATGACTTATGTCTATTCTAATGCAGTCGAGATGGGGAAGCTAATCGAGTCCTCCCTACTACCCGTGAATGAGAACTGCCTGAACCAGATAGGAATGAGTGTGGTTGTTGAATGGGCAGTGGCTCGGAAGTTTCAGGTAATTTTCAACTTTAAATGCTTTGTTTCTGAAAATACAACTCTTGAGTATTCGACCTTTTGCAGGCTTTGATTGGGAGTACGTACTTGAAAAAGGCCGCGGTTGCCCAAGACGTGAAGATCCAGGAACTGACCCCCACAATAATATTAGGTTTCTCTTGCTCATATTTACTACAAATTATCCAAATCACGTTATCAAGATTTAGTATGTTGGTTATACTTATATGATTCAATTATCAAATTCACAAACAATTAAATTTAAGGGATATTATACAAAGTTTGAAAACTTTTGTAATAGGAGGATAAAAGTTACGAATTCTTCATTCAAGAGACATTTAACGATTATTTGTTGTTAACTTTAATGGAAATAGACAAACTAATTAGTTGCTCTTGTTTTTTTTTTTTCTTTTTTCGTAAAAGTGAATTTAGGTCTTAAAATTTAAAATATAATAAATTTTAAAAAACTAAAGAGAAAGACCAAAACCAATCTTTATTAAAGGAAAAAAAAAAATAAAGAAGAAAAAAATTAACAAATGAAAAACTAAAGAAAATATAATAAAAAAAATATATTTTTTAAACCTATAAATAGACCACGACAACACAAGAGAAAAGGCCAATGCCGTTGGTCTCAATCTAACCCGGCGTGGCTAGATCGAGCCTTTTGATTTGGCTAGGCTAGTGATGTTGGCAATGAGCTTGCCTCGTTCTCGTTGCTAATGCTGCTAGCTTTTATTAATAATTTTTTTTTTTTTTTTTTTTTTTTTTTTTTTTTTTTTTTTTTTGCAAATAAGAATAATTTAAATATCTTTTAGGGTGTATTTGGTTTAGCGAAAGTTGTACTACTAAGAATTTTATATTAATGGAAAGAAAGATTACCTTAAAGATTAGTGGGAACGTTTAGGAAAATGTGTTTGGTTAGGTTGAAATAAATTGGCGGGTTGAGAGGATAAATGAGTGGGTAAGTTATATACATTACTAAATTGCTCTCTTTTTTAAATATTAATATAATATTATTTTTATTATTAATTTTTAAATAATTTTTTTAATCTCCTATATTTGAAATTTTGCTAAAACACCACAACCATATAAAATTTTAATTTGTAACAAAAACACCCCAAGCCAGCCAATGGACTGCTGGCTGTCGGCCACCACTGTCGAAAGTCGCCATAACGATGCACGGTTGTCGGATTTGGCCGACTGTGCGCCAGTAAGGCTGTTTCTAGCCATGGATCTATGATCCACAGCCGGAAATGGCCAAATCTAGCCGTGAAAAGGCCAAATCTATGGCCATGAAACGTCAGCCATTTCACAGCTGCCAAATCTGGCCTTTTCACGACCAGATCTAGCAATGAAAATGCCAAATCTATGGTTTTGAAATGTCGATCATTTCACAGCCGCCAAATCTGGCCTTTTTCACAGCCAGATCTATGGCCATTTCCGGTGCACGGCTGGCCAAATCTGGTAGTCATGTGCTGTTTCGGTGACTACCAGCAGCGGTGGTTGGCGGCCGGCAGTCCCTTGGCTAGTTAGGGTGGTGGCTGGGGGTGGCTATGGTCTTGGGTAATTTTGTTGAAGTTCAAGGGTAATTTTGTCTTAAAAATCCTAAGTATGAGGTTAAAATTGTCTATAAATTTTATTGTAAATTATTTAGATAAGAAGGGTATTTTTATCTATAACTTTTATTAATAAGAGATAAAATTGTAACAAAAATAAGATTACCAAGTAATCTTTAAATAGCTAAGAAAATAGACGTGATAAGTTACCTCCAATATTACCAACAGGAACTACTACTGGTTTTAGAAGATTACCGGCATCTTTCATTACTTGACAACCAAACGTGGTAATCAAGTAACATAAGATGACATTACCTTAATAATCCCTTATTACCCCCACCCAAACACACCCTTAGTTTTTTTAAATTTAATAATTTTTAGCTTTTATCATTTATTTTGTAAAAAAAATAAGTTAAAATTTGTTCAATTACATCTTTATTCTTATATAAAGTTAAATCTAACCCTAGTTAACTATTTATTGTCCCTTAATTGAACAATTTGTAATTTTATCCTTTTAGGGGATGTTTGGATCGGGGGTAAATAAGATAACGGGGGTAATATTCGTTTATTTTGCAATTAATAAAATATTATGGCAATCTTTTATTGCAAATAGTGGTTACTATTGGTAATATGGGGGGTAATCTTATTACATTGCTAGAGGCTGTTATTAAAACATTATCGGGGTAATGTGATTTTTCTTCCCATTTTGCCCTTAATTAAAAATCATTTCAGACACAATTGCCCTAAATGTCTACCAAATAACAATTAACCAGCCCCCCTACATTTGAGAAATTAGCTAAAACACCCCAACCAGAAAAAGTTTAAAAGTTAACAAAATACCCCCAACCACCCAAGACCACTGCCGGCCGTGACTCACCACCATCGGCTGTCGGCGTCAATCGTCGTAATGGTGTACGACCGGCGAGATTTGGCTGGTCGTGCGCCGGTAAGGCCTTTTCTGGCCATGGATCTATCTAGTGTTTCTATGGCCGTTTCACGGCCAAAGATCTGGCCTTTTCACTGCCAGATCTGTGGCCGTTTCACAGCCACATCTTTGGCCATGAAAAGGCCATGGATTTGTGATCCATGGCCATTTCCGGCTTTGTTGGCTCATGGCCAGCCATATACGGCCAGTCGTGCACCATTCCATCGATTGCTGGTGGCGGCTGGCGGTCGTGGTTGGCTGTCGATAGTGGCTTGGGGTTGGTGGGGGTGATTTTGCTATAAATTAAAGTTTTATATGGCTGGCGTGTTTTAGCAAAATTTCAAATGTAGAGGGTTAAAAGAATGATTCAAAAAATAATAATAAAAAATACTATTATATTAATATTTAAAAAGGAGGGCAAATTAGTAATCTATATAACATACTCATCCATTTATCCTCCCAACCAAACATATTATTCACCAATCTATTCGAACCAACCAAACATATTTTTTAAACATTCCCAGTAATCTTCAAGGTGATCTCTCTTTCCATTAATATAATATACCCCTATAATAAAACATTATATGATCCAAACGCCCCCTTATTGTAAAAATCTAAAACCTTTTTACCCTAATTGATAAATCCCGAAATTTGAACAACATAAACTAAAAATTTGACATTATATTTAAATTAAAGAACATTAAATTGACATTATCATTTAAACTAATATATGTGTTAAAAGTCATATTTACCCTTATAACCCATAGTCAATTTACCCTTATTTTTGTAAGTTTAAGAAAAATATTCTATTAAAGCAGTAGTTTGAAAGTTATAATTTAAAAATCACCTAAATATCATAAAATATAGTTAATAATAAAAGTTAAAAATATAAGATAAACTAGACATGAGGCCCACGCATTGCGCGGGTATGTTTATTTAATATTTTTTAAATAGGTTGTAAACAAATTTATTCTAACAGAATAAAGTAATTAGATTAAGAAAGGATAATTGTTAAATTATATAAGTTTTAGAGTAAATATAACTTTTATATATGTACAGAGTTGTGTTAAGATAAAATTAATAATTGTACCTTTATAATTATTAATATCAATTAATATTATCAAGATTAATTATTTAAACTTAAAATTTATATTGAGTTCATTTTCATGTTTGACATTGATTGGTAAATTTTTTTTTTCTCACAGTATAGGATTCTCTTCAGCCAAGGTTTGAAAACAAACTTATGTTTGCACAGTTCATTCAAAGTCTTTGTTTGTTTTACAATTGAGAACATGATAACTCCATTAATTTTTGTGTTAATAATTGTAGAACTACAAAATAGAATACGAAGAGACTAACTTCCATCTTTATATGTTTTTATTTAAAATGGTTAGATTTTTGGAATGCCTATATAATGTAATTATATAATTATTATTAGTACTCATTCAATGTGTAAAGATGGAAGAATTAAATCAAAACTAACATGTCAAGATGGAGAATTTTTAGTAGGTTAATTAAATAGTAAATGCATTGCGTCAATTAAAGGAAAAATTTTCAATCAATTAATGAGTAACATCAAAATCAAGATAAAGTTGAATATAGAGAATAATACTTTTATTATAAAAGAAATAAGTATATTGGTTTTTCATACTGTGAAGTGGGTTTGGATGATGTAGACTTTATTTTCTATTTTTCTTATAGTTGTTCAGTTCCTCTAGTGCATATGCATACTCTCTTTTATTTATGTTATAGATAATATCCAGGGCAGATTCCATGATTTCTAACATCTGGTCAATAACTTCTCTGAATTTGTCTCTAGCAGTATGTAGATCATCCAAATTGGTGTCAACTTTTTTGAAAACCTTCCTCAATTTCGGCATTCCCTGAAAAATTTCTAAACCAATTGCATAAACAATATACAATCAAATTTTATAAATATATGGAAATGGTAACATGAATGTATAAATATAATTATGAGATGAACTCTCGACATATCAATTTTTTTTTTAATGGTTTTATATTCCCGCAAATATGTATCATCGTTTTGCTTGACATTTTGTAATTTAGGATACAAAAGATGTAGAACATTTATACCTTCTTGTTGCCTCGGTGGAGAATTATTGTTGTTGAGGTCGTTGCTGATATTCGTTGCAGATTCTTTTGGTTGTGATGTTTTGTCAGCCATTTTTGAATTAAGTTGTGGAGAAGAAATGAACAATTAAAGTGTATAGTATCTGAAGAAAGTTAAATGGGTGATTGATGTCAAAGCAATATTTATAGGAGAATAGGATATGAAGAGGTGGAATATAAGTAGACAACTGGTAATAAATAAACGTGTCAATCGAAAAAGTGTTAATAATTATTTGGATAAGGTAATACGAAACATTAGTAGACTATCTGTACAATATTA
This sequence comes from Pistacia vera, assembly GCF_008641045.1. Classification (NCBI taxonomy): domain Eukaryota; kingdom Viridiplantae; phylum Streptophyta; class Magnoliopsida; order Sapindales; family Anacardiaceae; genus Pistacia; species Pistacia vera. Next base: position 40,522 of record NW_022196632.1, read on the forward strand.
AAGAAAACCATAATAAATATTTTGTTAAGTGTGCAACTTATTAGTTAGGTAGTTAATGATGGTTCAACAAGATGTTGAGATATCATAATAAATAAACACTGTGATTTACTAATAATAAAATCTTATTGATACATTTTTAAAGGTAGGATAATAAATATTTTGTCAAGTATCAAAGTTAGAGATGATATGATGATGTCATAATATATTTATTAATTTTTTAATTGTGGTTCGGCAATATGATTATGAAACATGCATATAGTTCGGCTTCGATCTTGTTTGATCAATAATGCTACAAAAGGTTTTTTAAATCTGTAATAGAAATGGTTATTTATAGTTTTTTTAATTAAGATTATAATATATTTAGATTGATGTTTGTTGAATATGTTTAATTTTTTAACATTTTTATAAACAGTTTTGTCTAATATTGTTATTAAATATCTATTAAAATATTAAATATTGTTTATGTTTTATCAAGTAATTTAGTCTTGCAATTAAAATTGTGTTACTCTACATTAGAATATATCTTGACTTGTTTTATCTAAATAGAAATAGGAAACAAATAGACGGAAAAAATTTGAACTCATCTTTTATGCGAGAATTAATTTGAACTCATCTTTTATGCAAGAATTTTTGTCATAGTATAAAATTCCGATGGTTCCTTCACATCCATAATCCTCATACTGATTTTGAAAATGAATGCCTCTATCTATACAGTTTATTCAAAGTTTTTGGGATGCAGTTAAGAACATGACAACCCAATCAATTTATGGGGTACTGTATCATACAATATAAAAGTGGCTCCGAGAAAATTAACAGACATTTACTAACAGATAGACACGTTGTTTGAAAAGTGTTGACAACTTATTGGGCGATCAGATACGAAACATAGCAAAACTGTTTGTAGCGCATTAAAGGAAAGCGTAATAAATAGTTAACAATGGTTCGGCAGGCAGGTTTCCAAAATATGTTGTGGTTCGGCGTGGAATTTAATCTAATGAATAATGGAATAAAAATTATTTTTATATGTTATAGGAACAATATTTAGATTGTTGTTTGTCGAACGTGTTTAATTATTTAAAATTGTCATAATCATTGGTGTTTAATATTTTTATTAAATATTGTTTACGTTTTATTGATCATTTTAATTTTGTGATCAATTTTTCTTTATAAGTTATTAAATATTTGGATCAATCGTAGACAATTGAGTGAGTTTTGAATTATATTTTCAGATTAAACTAAAAAGCATTTGTCGGTTGCTTTTACAATGATTCGTTGTAGAATTTCTGATGGTAATTGTAACAAACTTGTGGGGGTTTTTTTTTTTTTGTTTGTTTTTTTTTTCTTTTGTAAGGAATCATGATGTTTTGGTGCTGTTTTTTGGGTGCAAGTATATGGAAATTACGTTGTCGATATGGTATCTGTGGTTTATACAGTTCGCATATGGGTAGCGAACAACTTTTTTTTTTTTTTTTTTTTTTTTTTTTTTTTTTTTTTGTATTTCAACTGCTTAGATAAGTTTTGTTATTATTATGAGAGTTACGCTGTTATCTGAATTTGGTTTTTATAGTTTTTGTAAATAATGATGGTTGTATTAATCATTTAATGTTAGTATTACTTATATTTAAATGTAAACAGTCTGCATTCATGTAAATTTCTATAAGGTATTTAAGCATTTGAGACATTTGATTAGTACCATTTTTTTAAACCAGTGGAAACGATCGTGTTTCATCAAATAAATGTCTTCTTTATGAATTCCATTAATATCGTATAAATATCTACATAAACGTATCATTTATTTGATCACACTTTAACAAAAGCTACATTAAGAATGACATTAAATATCACAATACCAAACTTATCTCAAAATATCAATAAAAAAATAAGAACATTAACCCATAATTAAAACCAAATTCTAATATCCTAATTTTTAATAGTAATGTCCCTAGTTAGTAAAAACGCATATTATACGCAATTGTACGACAACCGTATAATTCGCAATAAACGTACGTATACGTATTTTGTGAAATCTGCCGAATTATACGCGTATAAAGACTTCCCGTATAATTCGTGAATAATTCGCGAACTATTCTCGAATTATTGAAAAAAAAACGAAACATATCTCAGATCTCTCTTCTTCGGTTCTTCTTCAGTTCCCGCTTCTGGAGGAAGGTAACAGAGCTTTACTAGTATTTGAAGAAGCAATCGAAGAATAAGAAGAGAAGAGGAAGGTTGTCTAGTGGACTTAGACTCAGGACTAAACTCATCCTAGTGAACCTGGAAAGCAGATTAGACTTGCCAACACCTGTCACCAATCAACACCACCTTGAAGAGGTAATCATAGTCATCTTCATCTCTGTAGCCACCCAGATGAAGAAGAAGAAGAAGAAAAGTGCTTTAGAACAACAAAAATGCAGTTGGTTCAGAGTAGTTAAGTGAGATCTGTGTTAAAAAAAAAAAAAAAACACAAAAAAGGGTAAAGTAAGATGTAGAGAAGCGTGTTGGTTTTTTTTTTTTTTTTTGACAGTTTACAAAGAAATGTTTTATCATTTATGTTAGAGGATGACTGGTCTGGTCTGGTCTGGTCTGCTCGGCTGGACTCCAAGCCAAACAATTTAAGGAAAGTGGAGGATGTCTTTTTTGGTTTATGGGATTGAGAATTTACGGTAACACCCACCTTTTGCTTTTCTTTTTTTATTCTTTCTGTCTTTTTGGTTTTGGGAAGTTTAGGGAAGGCTATAAAGATATACTTGACTTTTCATGAGGGATTTTAATTGACATTTTGGGTGGTCCTCGGGTGATTATTATGGCCAATGTGAGTGATTAAAGCCTTAAAAGGACAGGATCCTTGGTAATAGAGGAAATATACACTTGTATTAGGATTTTTTATTTTATTTTAAATATATTTCTTATCTAATTTGAACAGAATTTTCTGTTTTGATTTAGTATTAATTTATTGATTTTGTATTGAAATAATGGTAATATTTGGAATAAGAATTTAACTTTTTTTTTAATTTTCTTTAACAATAAGTATGTTTAAAATATGAATTTTCAAAAACAGGTAGTCCATAAAAGTATTAAAACTAAGATTGATATTGCCGTATTTTTCAAAACGTATTATTGACAATGTATCGTATTAAACCCGTATATACCCGTACCGTATTTTTTCCGTATCCGAATTTTATGGCCGAATTTTTATAAACGTATTTTTCACCATTTACCGTATTATACCCGTAAAATTCCCGTACCCTTTTTTTGCCGTACCCGTATTTACTAACTAGGGTAATGTCACATAAAAAATATCACATAATAGTACAATGCATCGGTCAACAATAAATAAACATGGTGATCTAATAATAATGATGTCTTATTGGCACAATTTTAAAGGAAGCGGTAATAAATATTTTGTTAAATATTCAAGTTAAAATGTTGTGATGATGTGATAATATATCAATTAATATAAAATATTTATACAGTTCGGCATTGGTCTTGTTTAATTGTTTATGTTTTATTGAGTATCTTAGTTTGTTGATTCACATCAAAACATGTTTTGATTTGTTTTGTTTAATTAGGAATACAAAAGAAACAGATATAATATGAATAAAGATGTTATAATAAATAAACATGGTTGTTTAAGAAGAATAAAATCTAATTGGCACGAGTTTAATAGAAAGGATAATAAGAATAAATTGGAAAAGGCGGTAAAAATGTATATGTATGAAAATATGACATCAAATATCAAACACATGTCTGCAAAAATAATATCGATTATACGATTAGACAGTATAATATTCATGTAGTCTTCTCAACTTGCATGAGTGATTTAATAACATCTGTGTACAATTGATATTAATAATTATAAAGGTATAATTATTAATTTTATCTTAACATTTGGTCAATGACTTCTCTGAATTTGTGTTTGTATCACTTTAATATTATGTAAATTATTTATTTAAAATTTAAAAGTATTTTTTGTTTTTTGAGAATACAAAATGTGCTTTGGGAAAACGAATAAATGTCTAGTAATAAGTGAACACGTTGATTGAAAAAACGTTAATAACTTTTTGGATAAGAGGATACGAAACAATAGCAAATTTAATAAATATTTTGTTAAGTATTCAAGTTAGAAACGTCATGATGATATTATAATATATCGGTTGGATAGTGAATAATGGTTCAGCAACCGTGCTCCAAATGGATGTTATCGTTCAGCATGGGATTTAATTTGGTTGATAAAAAAAATGATTTATCTTAACATCTGGTCATGACTTCTCTGAATTTGTCTTGGTATCACTTTAATATTATGTAAATTATTTATTTAAAATTTAAAATTATTTATTTGCTTTTTGAGAATACAAAAGGTGCTTTGGGAAAACGAATAAATGTCTAGTAATAAGTAAACACGTTGATCGAAAAAACGTTAATAAGTTTTTGAATAAAAGGATACGAAACAGTAGCAAAAGTAATAAATATTATGTTAAGTATTCAAGTTAGAAACGTCATGATGATATTATAATATATCGGTTGGATAGTGAATAATGGTTCGGCAGCCATGCTCCAAATGGATGTTATCGTTCAGCATGAGATTTAATTTGGTTGGTAATAGAATGGAAGTTTTTTTTTTTTATGTGCGATAGGAATGTTTATTTATAGATTTTGTTAATTTACATTATAATATATTTAGATTGATGTTTGTCAAACATGTGTAGGCAATCCAATGAGTTTTAATTTCTATTTTCAGAATAAATTAAAAAGCATTTTAATTTTTATATGTGTAATAAATCATATAAGGAACTCACTAAAAATTATATTTCATACATACTATTTGATAATCTATGTTACTTCTTGGACATGTGATATTTTTTGGCGACGTTGATATATCCTAATGTATACGATTTTGATTCTCTTTGTTGCAAATCTGAAATATTCTCATTTTAATGAGAATTGTCGCAGTTGTACTCATGGACTTGAACACTTCCCTAAAAATTTTCAGTTTGTGGAATTGATTGGTTAGTTTCATTAATTTCATTAGAATTTTTACACCTCTACTGTCATGCATAGTGATTAGAGCAACGGCGGTTTGATACATTACTTGTTGGTTATTTTGTTTGCAAGATGCAATAAGTAGTTGTAATCCTCTATTTCTATCATGTTCCACGAAGAACAAATGTGTTCCAAGCAGTAGTGAAACATGCTTATTTTCTGCTTCTGCAAGGATATTCATAATCGAAAGACATGACGTTGTTATTGATGGTAGTTTGTGCTGTTGTTTGAAGATGTTTCTTCTATGTAAGACTTCCTTTGCGTTTGTTTGTTCGTTTAGAGATTTGCACTGTAAATTGTAAGGTAAGTAATGGGTTTCAAACACAAGATCCACAATAATAATAATTAAAAAAAAAATTGTTTTCCAAACACAAGATCCACAACAACAAAAAGAAGTGTAAATAATAGTTTCAACAGTTGGTAATCATAATATCATTACCTGTATGATCAAGAAGTTGACAATAAAAAAGTGTGAAAAATATGGTTCAGTTAAATATCGATTCTAACATGTATTTTGGTTTTTATGCATTAGAAACTGTTAAGAACTAAAGACACAAGTGATTCGGCATAATCCGTTTCAATTGTTGGGAGTCAAAATACGATTTTCTGTATGACTAACAAAACAATGAAATCAACATATTAACGAAACATGATGATATTAGTAAAACTTACGTCAACCATATTGCTTGAAGAGTGGTGTTGTTATTCTGAATTGCTTTTGCAATGATTCGTTGCAAATTTGTGATGGTAATTGTAATAGATTTGTGGGTTGTGTTTTCGTTCTTTTGTAAGGAATCATGATGTTTTGGTGGTGTTTTTTTTGGTGTAAGTATATGGAAATTATAATGTTGTTACAGTCTTAGTGGTTTATATAATTTTCATGTAGATATTGGATAGTGAACAATTTTTTGTGTTTGGATTTGGTAGATAATATCATGTTAATTATTAATGAGAGTTAGTGTTGTTATTTGAATCTTGTTTTTAGTATTTTTGTAAATTAATGATGGTATTTTTATTTTGTTGAACATTAATTATTTGATTTTGTTATATATATCAGATATCTTTGTTTCATTGTTGATTCTACCAAGAAAAATTGATTATTCTATTTAACGAATATAAACTTTTTTTGTCATAATCATTTAATGTTAAGTATTAATAATGTAAACGGTTTGCATTCATCTATATCTCTACTTAGGTATATTAAGTATTTGATAAACTCGAATAGTACGAATCTTTTTAAATTCATATAAATTAATGTATTGAATGATATTTTGTGCATTGTACATGGATTATGTGGATATCTTATGTAGGTGTGCTGATGCTTTGAAAGTTCTATGAGATAATTGGGCAACTGGTCAAATGAAAGAAGGTGCCTTTGCTGTAAGAAGATGGGAGGATTTGGACACTGACATATTGGTGAAAATCTTCATGTCTTTTGATGTCTTCCAGTTGACTTTAGGGATTGCTCACATTTGTAATTCATGGCGTTCAGCTTGTTGTGATCCTCTGCTTTGGAAAACTCTTGATTTGTTAATGTTAAGATCAAATTTCATCAAAATCCCATTAGAGCCATATGTATACATGGATGAGTATTCTGATAAGACATTGACAAGTTTGTTGAAGATTTCATTGAGTCTCAGCCGAGGATACATAAGAACCTTGATTTTTTACTTCAATTTGTATGTAGGGGACGAACAATTTACTTATATTGCTGAAAGGTAATTTTTTTATGTTTCTGTTTAAAACCTTGCTGAAAGGTAATTTTTTTATTCTCGTTGTTTATTGACTGAGTATTTGGCATTGCCTTTGGTACCAGTGATCATCGTCTTTAATTTTCTTTTTGGTACAATGAATTGGGAAGTAACCCACCATATACTATTGTCTGCAAGTGCCCCCAGCTGAGGCGCCTCGTTATGCTAGCTTGGAACAGAATAAGAAAGGATGTAATTTGCAAGGCCATTCATACATGGAGATGTCTTGAATCCCTAACAATGCCTAGTATAGTAAATCCACCTTATCTTATAGAGGAAATAGCCCTAAATTGTAAGAACTTCAGTGAACTCAAGGTCATGGGTCCTTTTGACGTTCCCTATGCTTCTACGATAGCCAAATTTCTTCCAAATTTGAAGATTTTGAGCTTGAGATGCTTAGTGATAGTTAAGGATGCCCTAATGCTTATATTGGATGACCTACCAAACCTGGAAGTCTTCAACATATCACATTGCCTTCTTATAAAAGTCCACTGCTTTCTCCACTGATGCCCGAAAAAATTATTAAGAAGCTAGATAAAATTATCTTGCAGAAGGATGCTCGATTACGTGAGTTCTTAACATGTACTGAGCACTTGTGCATCATGTGCCAGCGTACTCAAAGTGATGAAGGTATTCTGAGGTGGTACAAGTATGGGGAAGGCCTATGGAAAATAGATGAGGCGAGGTCTCTTGCTCTTTGATTAGAACACTGTAGAGACTGTAATTTTTACATTTTGTTTTGCTAGTATGTAATATCTACATAATATGTTGTTGAATAAGCATATATAGAATCGGTCCATTGTGTTTTAGGTTGTCATCCTCCTAACGCTTTCATTTTAGGTCATCAACATTGTAATACTTGCATGATGATCTTTTCTCATGGGAAAAGTATAATCTGTCTGCATAATTATGTACATATGGTAAAGCTTCACTTTCTATTGCTTTAAGTTGATCTTTTGTTGTCCATTAATGTTATTTCAAAATGAAGTGGTTTCAAAGTAATACGCGATTGAGTATTTTATCTGTCATTTACATCGTTACAATTAAATTATAAGGATTTCTCTATTTTCAATATGTCATACTTATATATTTACATTTTTTCCACCTTGAATTGGGAATATTGTTTCCAATTCATGTTATTTTATGTATGGAATCATTATTACTTATATTATTGAATTTGAAATTCTACTGATTTTGTAATTATTAGTGTCAAATTCATTTATATTGTCAGGTTTAGTATTTGGTAGTGAGATTTTGAAGGAATCTTTGATTTTCCCTTCTTTTATATTTTTATGTTAAGTTATAGTGACATTGTTCAGCTGAAATGGTAATATTAAAGTTTTATAGTGTGCTGTCGTTTTGGCTTTGTAAAATTCATAAGTGATGAAAAACGTTGTCATTTAAAATGCTATTGATATTTAAAGTAAATATGCGGATTTAATGTTTAGTATTTCACTTGAAGTAAATTTGGGGATTTAGGGTTTTCTCTATCAGTTTTGGCATTAAAAGCATTTGTCCCAGTCCATTTGTCGCGTTTTCCACATTCGTCTTTTCTTGTTGACTGAAGTTGAGATAAGTGAAGTAAATTTTCTTTAGTTACAGTGACAATGTCGTTTTTTATTTTACATTGGTCAAATTAATATTTCATCGATTTTAACTTTGATTAAAGTGCATGTTATTCTTACAGAGTTATGAGATTTGTTATTATTGTTATAAGAAGTTGTTGTTAGATGGTTGTGCTAATAATTTGTTGTGCTCAGGTTGTTTATTGGTTTCTCTGGTAGTCATGTTACAGATTATTTTCTCAGTAAATTTACTCCTGAAATTGGTGTCTTTCTTATTACGATTTTGTTTGTTCAGGTTAGGTTGTTTATTTGTTGTTCTGGCAGTCGCGTAGCACATTATTTTCTCGGTAAATCTACTGCTAAAATTTTTGTTTTTCTCATCACGATTTTGTCTATTATCTTGTTGTATTTAGTGTATATTATAATATTGTCATTATGAAATGCCAATGGTATAAATGCTTCAGAAGTTACCATCATTGTTATCATCTAATTATCTATTTATTTTTCGGAACACTTGCCAAGGTTTTGGTGTTCTCTGTAGTACATCTAAGATATTATTGTTTTAATGAGAATTGTAGCAGTTGGAGTCATATATGGTAGTATATCAATAGCAGTTTGATATAGTGCTTGCATGTTATTCTATTTTCGAATCAGAATCACTAGTTGTAATATTGTGTCTCTATCACGTATCACGAAGAATAAATGTCTCCCAAGTAATAACAAAGTCTCACAATTTCTATTAAGTTGACTGATTGTCTGTTTTCTCTATTTTTTTTTTTATTTGATGATATTTTTTTTTCATTGTAGTAATGTCTCCTAAAAACTTAATGAAATTTATTCGAAGACTTGATTCTGAAGTTCTGTATATAAGAGGATCAAGCAGTGATTCCAAGTCAAAATTGTTAAGGCCTTTACAGACTCCTGTTTTACCTGCTTCAGTCTTCAATTCTGTGAAACCTGATTCTAGTTCCTGCCATGTTAAATTGATTGAAGAAGAAGATAATCAGTCAGAAGAAATTCCATTACGTAAATTGGTAAAACGATAGAAAACCTATCAGCAAGAGGGTTCAAATACGAATTCTGAACGAAAATGGAAAAATCTTTCTAAAGAAGAGCTAGCTAGCAAAACATTCAGCCTAGGGAAAGAGGTAACGTTTTTTCACTTTATCATGTGAATATATACTTTATTTGGCACAATGATGTTAACGTGGTTTCATTGTTTTTGAAATAGGCTTATGAAGGTTTCTTAGAAATCAAAGAACATTGGCTTGTTTCAGAAGATGTGATCTCAGATTTTAAAAAACAAAATGAAGATGTGATTTTCGAGGTTCACAGTTGGAAGAACAGTTGAAAATATCAAAGGAGGGGTTTGAAAAGGTCAAAACCGAATTGAAACACTGTCAAGAATCATTTAGAAATGCTAAACAATCTTTTGCAAATGAGCTGCAGTGATAAAGAAGAGGCTTATGATTCAGTGTCAGAAATGTTTTTGGCCACCAGAAAAGCTTGTGTCAAAGAATTTAAGCACAGATTCTCAAATGAAGATTCTAGTTTTTTAGAGACAATTGTGTCGAAAAATGAGAAGATGCCTCCTAATAGAGATTATATTGGCTGCAATGTTGTTGTACCTTTCTCTGGTCCACTTAATGCCACTTTTGCAAATTTTTAAACTGTTTATTAAATATTTTATTAGTAATTGCTAATATTTGCCACGCAAGTGTTTATAATTGTGTTATTATTACGGACGTGGATGTATTCAGTTGATGCTAATTTTTGTGTATGTGAAAAAAAGTCTCCAGCCTATGTAATGCTACTTCTGTAAATATTTAAACTGTTTAATTGTAATATTGATGTTAAATATCTTGACAATGTTTGTCGTGCAAGAGTTTGTGGTTGAGTTGCGTATGTAAAAAATATGTATTTATAACACATAATACATATAATGTAGCATTGATTGTATATGACAATAATACTATAAAATGTATAAATATCTTTGTATCAAGGAATTTATGTTTTTGTATATATTTAAACATTTAATGTGACCTTTTCATATTCATATAAATATCTTTAATCTTTCACATTAATCTCTCATAAACAATGTCTTATATTATATACAATGTATCAATCCTTTATGTTATAAACAATGCTTTATCTTATATACAACATATCAATCCCTTCAGTTAAACACTTCTTTGAAAACAATATTTATCAATGTCTCTGCCGGCTTATCTTGTTGCAGGGCTAGTAGAATCTTGATACCTTGTCTTGAGGTTACTCTTGATAGTGCGACGTATAATTGACCATGTGTAAAGACTTGATGTTTCATATACAATCCTACTATTTTGAGTGATTGACCCTAACTTTTGTTTATTGTCATACAGAAGCTAGCTGTCACAGGTAACTGTCTTCTCTTCAACTTGAAAGGCCACTTCATATCTGTATTCGACATTGCTATTCTGGGAATTGTAACAATATCCCCAATATTTGACCCGATAATAATCACTACTTGTATGGACCACTTTCCTAAATGGGTTATAATTAATCTTGTTCCATTGCAAAGACCATCAGATTGATTCAAATTACGCAGCAACATAATTGGAATGCCAATTTTCCAATGCAATTCATGTTTAGGGATGTCGCAGCACATCAGAGAATTAAGAAATTTGGTAGAATAGAGAATGGCATCATCGTTTGAGATACCTGCTGCTTTGCAAGTGTTGTTTGAGCTGAAATATGTCTTTCCATATATTGGCAGACTTTGGGTGATATAGTCGTTCAATCTATGTACTGTCTCATTTTTTGGTGTCAATATTGCTCTCTCTCTCTCTCTCTCTCTCTCTCTCTCTCTCTCTAATATAGTCAATATTATTTATCTGAGCAGATAAATCTAGAAAAACAACATTCATAATTGTTTCTTCGTGACTGGTATGTTGATCGACTTTCAAGTCTTCAGGTATTTGGATGTAACTCTCATCTTCTACATCGTCCCTTCCTTCTCCAATATCAAGTAACCATTTGTCAAAAGTCTTCAAGTTATCTAATTTTGTTGGGTTTACCAAGTTTTTCTTCAATCTCATGTTCTTTGTAAGTCTCAACACTATTACATGTTTCCAAAGGGTAGATGATGATAAACAGGCCTAGATTATGTCCTATTTTTTTCCCTTTTGGTATAACTGGTAGAACCTGTCTAAAATCACCACCCAAGGCAACAGTGAGACCTCCAAATATTCTATCTGCATTTGATTGATCTTTTTCAGACAAAATATCTTTCAGAGTTCTATCAACAGCTTCAAAGCAACACCTATTTGCTATGGGTAGTTTTGCCAATTGTGTCCCCTTTTTTTATATCACATGTACTTTCCTCAGTGATATTTAAAGGAATTTGAAAACGTGAATGTGTTGTTCTTCCACCGGATTGTTAGGAAACGATCAAGTTATGGCAACGGAAACAAAAACAAAAACAACATGGATCGTTCCTTGGAACCAAGATCAGGGCACAAAATTACAGTTTATACAACATGTATTAGAATCTACAGAAAATCAATTTAAAGTTAAGAAACAGTACCCACGTTTGGAGGCTCCTCCAATTTTAACTCTGAATGGGATTCGCTACCGATCCAAGGGTAGGATCGAACCAGCAATAGTCCACACGAAGATAATCCCAACGAACTAAATAGGGATTTGCTAGATCCTCTTTAGTCTTAAGAACCAAGAACAAAATAAAATGAAACTTTGATTCAATCAAGTGTGAAGTAGCGTGAATGAGAGAAAGGGGGCTGGAGTTTTCTTTATGAATGAATTAATTATTTAATTCACAAAGTGTTGCACTTATATAGTGCACACTTTGCCCTATTCCATCATGGAATAGGCTTGGGCACCAACCCAACCCAAACACCCCTTGTATCAAAACAGCGCCATTTAGATATTTTAATTATCATTATCTCAATTCAATTCAATTAATATATATATATAACAATAATGATAATTTATTTAAATATATGTGAACACATATTTAAACGTAATCTCACTTATTTAATTTTAATATCAAATTAAATAAAGGCCACGACCTCAGCAAATTTAATTGCACTGTGAGATTACCAAAATACCCTTTTGCCTAAAAAGACGAAAACACCCTTCTTATAAATTGGTTCTTAAATTATCTTATATGTGTGTGACCTGTAGGCTCCTTATCATACCGGTAGTGTGTAGTATCACGATTAACACCAATTAATCGTCTCACTACACACAGACCAAGATTGGCCCCTAGTAGGACATCATGGCCACCTGATAGATTCGGATTCAACGAAGCAACTACCTGTCAACGATATGGTTACCGTACAATTCAATCTTTTCATCATTCGTTATCTCGATGAGACCGAGGCATAGAAATGTTAGAGTAGATGCCGTAGAGCCAATCAATTATTGTAGAATTGACTCTTTGTAATAATGTTCATTAATTAATAAGAGGCATTTTATACTATATCGCGTAAATCATTATTATTGCAATATGTATTGATATATGTCCTTAAAATGGTAGAACCGTGACGAGGGTATCAAGTGTTTCAAATCTTGATAGTGAGAACCCTATGAGCACATATGGTGGCCATTCTAGAAACGTCCGTAGCCCCAGTATTATTATGAAGTAAGGGCACAAATAATACGGTAAGGCTATCATAGTGTTGAACGACCCTGTCGAAAGGCAGTGACTGATCTCACTTGTCAAGGTTGTTTGGTGACAACCTGGTGCAACACATGGGTGCTGCTGTGGCGATTACACCGCAGCGAGTTCACTGGACTGGCCCACCAGAGGATTCCATATGGATGGTACACCCAGTGTCTATGGAACAAATCTCTAACGAATGGTGGTGCATGTGATCCTTAGACTTGAGATCACCGGAGCGCCTTGTGCATCGATTGGTGTGTTGACACTGCCTAACGCAGTTCTTTTTAGAGCTGTCAATACGGTGGTGATTGGCTGCTCAAAGAGTGTATCAAGACTATGGTGGATTGACAGAGGATTCAATCACTCGGGTATGGAGAAAGTTATCTCATGGCACAATTCAGTATATGGTAAGACACTAAAACTATGGCCACAGTGGGATTGAGTGTGTGCTCTATCCAGTTTATAATACGGGTCATTGGTCCAGAAACTGAATAAATAATATTGAGGTAACCGAAGGTTGACACTATTTCTATGCCTTCGTCTCGTCGAGATAACGTATGATGAAAGGATCGAATTGCACAGTAACCATATTGATAGGTAGCTACTTTGATGAATCCGAATCTATCGGGTGGCCAGATGCCTTGCTAGGGGCCAATCTTGGTCTGTGTTTAGTGAGACGATTAATTGGTGTTAATCGCGATACTATACACTGCCGATATGATGAGGAGCCTATGGGTCACACACATAGAAGACAATTTAAGATCCAGAGAAAGAAGGGCATTTTCGTCTTTTAAGGTGAAAGGGTATTTTGGTAATTTCACAGTGCAATTAAATTTGCTGAGGTTGTAGCCTTTATTTAATTTGTTAGAAAAATTAAATAGTGAAATTACGTTAAATGTGTGTTCGCACATATTTAAAATATTATCATTATTGTTAATGTTAATATATATATATATATATATTATATATATATATATATATATATATATATATATTAATTGATTTAATTGAGATAATGATAGAAAATAAAATAAATCAAATTGGGAGTGTTTGGAACATGGGGCGTTTGGGTTGAAGCCCAAGCCTATTCCGTATGGGATTAGGGCAAATTGTTTTTACTATAAAAGAAAAGTATGTAATTAATCATGGAGATTTTTCTTTGAAAAACAAAAACACACAACCCCCTTTGACACTCCCACGCCAGAAACCTTCTTGCCTAAATCAATTCAATTTGATTTCTTTTCTTCAATCTTGAAGCCAAAGAGGATCTAGCAAATACCTCTTGGTTCTTTTGAGATGTCTTCGTGTAGACTACGTGGGTTCGATCCTACACTGGATCCATATCAAAACGTTCAAAGACAATCGTGTGGAGCCTCAAACGTGCGTTGGTTTCTAACACAGATTATTAATTTCTGCAGATTCTTGCTTTAATAGAATTGTAAAATTATACCCTTGATCTTGGTCATGTAAACGATCCTGTATATTAATTTTTTGTTTGTGCTGCGTATACGGGACCGTTTACTAACAAGAAATAGTGTAACCTCGGTTACTCTCGATATTATGTGTTCAGTTACTGGACCAATGACTTGAATTATAAACTGGATAGAGAAACAACTCAATCCCATGTGGCCATAGTTTTAGTGTCATTGCCATTTACTGAATTGCGTCGTGAGATAACTTCCCCGTACCCAGGAGTGATGAATCCTCTGTCGATCCACCAGTCTTGATGCACTCCTTGATGCCATAATCACTACCGTATTGACAACTCTGAATAGAATTGCGTTGGGTTAGTGTCAAACTACACCAATCGGTGCACAAGGCGCTTCGGTGATCTAAGTCTAAGGATCACATGCACCCACATTCATTAGAGGATTTGTTCCATAGACACTAGGGTTACCATCCAGGAATCTCTGGTGGGTTAGTCGGTGAACTTGCCTACAGCAGCACCCATTGTTTGCACCAGGGTGTCACCAAACAACCTTGACAAGTGAGATCAGTCACTGCCTTTCGACAGGGTCGTTCAACACTATGATAGCCTTACCGTATTATCTGTGCCCTTACTTCAGAATAATACTAGGGCTACGGACGTTTCTAGAATGGCCACCATATGTGCTCATAGGGTTCTCACTATCAAGATTTGAAACACTTGATACCCTCGTCACGGTTCTACCATTCTAAGGACATATATCAATACATACAATGATGATTTACGCGATATAGAATAAAATGTCTTTTATTGATCAATGAACATTATTATGAAGAGTCAATTCTACAATAATTGATTGGCTCTAGGGCACATACTCTAACATGGATAATAGCAATGAAACGATTCTTGATGTAGCTACAGCCAGTACAATTTTACCATCGGATCTTAATTTGACCATGATTGTTGACCATAGGAAGGTTTTGCCTGCTCTACCATGTCCGTAAGCAAAAAATGGTGTTCCACTTTGATTGTTGATGGAATCAAGGATTGAATCATATATACGTCTTTGGCCATTCTTGAGACCCTTGTATAAATCACTGTGCAGTGTTTTGATGTTGTCGATATCATAATCTAATTCCTCAGAAATTAATCTATTCTGTGAATTCTAAGAAATGGAACAGTTTGGAATTGGCATTCCAGAGAAATCAGCCAAGGATTTTCCTCCCTTTTTCATCAGCTCTTCAACCTCGAACAATGCATGATTCTGAATCTGTTCCTCAGTGCACCTCAATTCTGTCATCCGCATTTTCTATTTATGAATGTAGGGAATGTCTTCAGATAGGCGTTCTACATTTGCTCTCCACAAGTCTTTTGGACTCACCACTTCATTATATACGAGAATAGTTACAAAGAGTTGTCTTAACTGTCTTCTGGTAGCCCACGTTGATGCTTTATCCAAACAATCATTCCACTCTTTATCATCATCCAGCAATCCTAATGCGTAACATGCATCTTTGAATGTACTGAATATTTCTTTGTTGACAGTTGGAATATCTTCAAATGATGTTGCTCCTCTTACTAAGTTCAGAAGCATTTGCAAATAATATTTCTCACCACTACCTGGAAATGCAAAATATACCTTGCCAATACACCTTGATTTTAGTCATGAGGACCATTGTCTTTATGTATCCTTCCAAACCCATTTGCTTGGAAAATCAAGATAAGTCAATGATCTTGCAGAATGGTATAGTTGATTATCCTTAATCCATTTAGTCAATTTTGTTTGCGTAACAACCTTGCTTTCCAAAAGTTTAACCAAACACTTACTTGGATCGAAAATAATTGTTTGTTCGTTCTCTAAGTGGAATGACAATCTTTCAACAGCCGGTTCTCTGTAATACATGTCAAACTAAAATATCCTCTAGCAAGCTTCCATAGAAAAGATATATCTGTAATGTTTTTGATTGAATCAATTAATATTATATTAATAACAAACATGAACAAACAATATAAAAACATTATATTTGATGTATTTTGTACATACCTGCAGTCCATATATGCCTTTATTTCATCTTTGTTCTATAAAATCTCGCATTGATTGTTCTGTTGACCATTGTTTTCAATTTCCATAGAAACTCTCGTTCTGTCCGACCCTTTGTTGACATACTTGAATAGATACTTGATTGATCTATGTTGATTACAAATTTCAATATTTATGTGAGCATCAAACTTAACCAAAAGATTCCTAATATAAGGAACAATAAAACTGTTATCCAGTTTGATTCCCTTTTTCTCAACAAATGCTCCATTATTTCATCTTCTGTACATTGGATATCCGTTGTCATCCACAAATGTTTGATCAACAAATTTCTTTGGAAAATGTTTTTTACATTTTCCTCTCTCCATACATGGTGAATTCTTGTTAACATCACCGCATGGATCGTGGATCATGTGATTCTCGACTGTTGCAAAGGCAACACAATCAGTTTCCTTATTTGGTATTTTAGCAGAAACTATTTCATCTATTTTGGATGCTGAAGGATTCTTATATTCGGAACCAATAAATGAGCATGTGAGAGGCCTCTCTTTGGAGCTTGATCGTGTAGATAACTGACAAAAACAATTATAATGTATTCAGCAATAGTTGGAATAATATAATTTCATATCATAAAATATCAATGAGCCAGATTTTTAAAGAAAGTAGAAATATTATTCATTGGATTACTTACTTGCCACCGTTTCACCAAAATATTCATCTTTTTTTTTTATCTCTCGCATTAGCTCAAGCAATTTGATCTCAAAAACTCTGCAAACTGTAGTTACTCTACTTTCTTGATCACATTGTCCAATACAATTCTGTAGATATTATATCTCTGGCCACTTGGGATTATAGGTGAACGTCAAAAAAATATCTGGATATCTAAAACATCTGCAAATCGCCATTGCATCTTGATAATTCTGAACACGATATCGGGGACTACAAGTATGAGATGAAGGGAGCAACGTAGATTTCCTTAGATGTTGTGCATTAACATCATCTTTTGAAATGGCATCCATCAACCTGCTGTATTAATCACTGCTCAATTTTTTCTGATTGTTTCTAATCCAACGAAATCTTTCCTCTTCAACAGCCATATATGCATCCACAATATATTGCTACAATAATCTACCTGATCTCATCAGAGTATGCACTTCATGTAATCTATACTACAACCGAAATGCATAATATTCTCTCATGCTCAGCCTGTTTCTCTTTGAAGACTTTTTGTCAGGAAACTCTTTATGGTTAATGTCAATTATTTATCCATCTTCTCCATATGGGAATAATATTGGATAACTTAATGCCATAAAGCTTGGATGCAAGTTAGAAATTCTTTGAAGACCCTTTTTGAATGATAAACAATGACATCTTTTCCAATTTCTGAAATTCCAATATCACTAACCCCGTAATTTCAGATGCAATTGGCAAATTGTATTGTCTTCCATCTTTTTCCCTTTTCATTTTTAACCGCAAATGCATATTTCTAATATCATTCCAATGCATATGGTTCTTGATAGAATGGAAACTTTTAACCAATTCATTATTCGCATCAAACATCAATTGCAATTCTTGCACTAATTCCCTGTCAACAATACCATCGGTTGTATTATCTCATATAGAATTTAATCTATGACTGGTTTCAGACTCTGTGTCATAAATATAAAGCTGCGCAAACTGAGGTTTCCTTCCTTTAGGTGGAAGTAACGATCCTATTCAGTGGTAATTTTGTCCGCAAAGTTTGAAAACGTATGGACCAGCCCTTTGGTTAATCTCATGGTCAACATGCCCTCCCATCGATGTAAATTAGAACAATGAATTGTATATCCTTATTTTGCTTCTAAAACTAATCGTCTTATTACCACTACCCACATCCAATAAACCTTTTAATGGTTTTGGCGATTCTTTCAATAACGGTAACTGAACTTTGCCATCCATACAACATAATGAAAACAAAGGGATGGCTGGCTCTTAGTTCTTAACAGTTCACTCTTCGTACCACATGACGGATCCACAATGAATGAACTTGTAGGATGGTTCATCAAAGTTCCAGGACTATTTTTCCACTGTGCAAAGAAATAACGTGATATTTTTAGAAAGTAATAAAGTTAATACTTAGATGTGTTTTGTTGATTTGGATACTCGAAATGACATTTTTTTTTTCCAAGTAACTTTAATATTTGAGTTAACATTTAAATATGTCTAACTAACAATATGACATTTGTTACCTCTTTCTGTTGAGCGAGATTTTGAACCTCTATTTGTCTCTGATAAAGATTTCTTTTGTTTTTTCAATGTCTGACCTAGGAATGAAAATAATAAAAAAAGTCATCACAATATTCAACAACACTTGTGATGTGTGATTTGACAAACATGCATAATTAGCAAGTGCACTAGTCGCAAAAATTAATACAATGATGAAGTAAAGTATCGTTCCCACGAGGATTGCGTGCTAATTACCGAGTTTCCTAATTCTATTACTAATTGAAGAATAGAAAAATGCTGGAATTGTGGGGGAAAGTAAAGCTAGAATTAAAACACAAAATCAAACAACTAAGATTAACACTAAACTAATCAACACAAATTCAAATCAAGGCAAAAGAGGTTAGGGTTCGACTTCACTAAGATACTCTAGTTTAACCTATAATTTCTATTGCTTCCAAATTCACTTGCAAGGATTATAAATTGAATTTCTTAAGTTGCAGAATATACCTTCTCAGGCTATATTCCCCTACCTATCCCTATTAAGCTTTTGTGCCCAACAAAATGAAGGTTAATAGTTCAAAGTCTATCATGCTAAATAGAATCCTATAAAGATTTCATAAATCGCTAAACCTATCTCTAGCGTTTGTTTAATCTACGATGTTTACTCTAAGAGGCTAACACATGAATCACTTCTTAGTCTCATCATGCTCAACATTCAGTTGAATCAAAAGAAACCAACATCCAACTGCATTAAGAACAAGAATAAACACATAATCCAAGCAATAGAACTCATGAACAACACAAATTTATAGATTAAACCAATATAATCCAAGTTACATCAAAACCCTAACCCAAAAGTGAGTTAGTTCATGCTCAAAATAAAGAAAAACATCACATAAACAATAAATGTGGAGTTCAACATAATAGAAATTGAACAGGAATGAATTCTTCCCTATTTTGGAGACCCAAATTCTTCAAATCTCCTTCTCTTCTTCCCCCCATCTAAAAATGTCGACCCTCCCAAAAAAATGAACTAAGTCTCTCTTAAATAGTCGGCTAAAAACCCTAGGAACTAATACAATACAAGTAAAACATAGCGTTTTACAAAAACATATTTTTACAGTTTTTGCCAAGGCGAAGAAGAATCTCGCCACGGCATCGATTTGAATTTTGCTTAAACATCTGACCCGAGGCTAGCTTGCCGCGGTGAAGAAAGAACCTTGTCGTGGCGAACTCTTGCTGAACTTTTATGAAATTACGAAACTACACTCCGCTTGCTTCTTCGCTTGAGTCTTCGATCTTTGAGATCCCTAACAGGAACAAGCTTCACAGTGCTTCCAATCAGCATCAAGATTCCCTCGATTACTGAATTTCACTTGATTCTGGGTTCAGAAACTCATTTTCACTCGTTTTTGCTCCAATTGCACGTTTTGGCCTGAAACATAAAATATATGAATTTAAGTATCAATTCCGACACAAAACTTAATAATAAGTATCTGAAATCATACAAAAAGCATAGAAAAAACAGTATAATCCTAGGATTATCAAATACCCCCAAACTTAAGGTATGCTCATCCTCGAGCATCAGACACACAATGAGACTAAAGAAGAACAATAGAAAAGAAGAAAAAAAATTGAAAAAGCAGAGGAAAATTTAAAATAAAATGAAAAAGAGATGCCTAGAATTGATTGCAAATGCAAGTCTAAAAAATTGTTGATACATTATTACAAGAAAATGTTTAACACTCCAAAAAGTTATAAATTGATTGATTATCTTTCTCTATTGGTCCCCTAAGTAGGTAATCCCCACTTCAATCCACCTTCCGACTTCCCGGATTATTTTATGCAGAAATGTGAAGTTTATCAAAGGATGGTAGATTCCATAAGCCTAAGTATCGAACTAGTCTCCACTAATGAGGACTAGACATCACTAAGGATCAAAAGGTCTTTGTTGACTTGTAATAATAGGCTTGGGTGAGTGGCTTGAAAGAAGGGATAGGAAAAACAAAGTAAGAGAACTTGGTTTTCCTCATGTAAACACAAAGAGCAACATCGACAAAACCCATTCTTTCTCATTTTCCAACCAACTCTTACAATCTTTTTCACAACCCCCAAACTTATGCATTTCTTATTTTTGCTAGAAATGCATAAGGAAATCAGAAATTTTAATTATAACTATATACAGTTTTTTTTTTTTTTTTTTTTTTTTCGAACTCAAAACAATTGGGGTTGCTTGCCCCCTTTTTATTGCCCTTTCTTACACCCCCAAACTTGAACTTTTTAAACCATCACTTCTTTAGACGCCTCTCAACTCTTTTATGTTATACACGAGGTCCGGAATTCTCCTAAAAGGTATGAAAAAGTGTTTAGGGTAAATAATATCCCAACAATCCTAGTCTCATCATAGACTTATGCAATTCCTCTAGGCAACAACAACATAACACACAAAACACACTAAACAATTAACAATCAAAGAACTTAAAAAAAAAGAAACACAATTTCAAGGTAAAACACACAAACAAACTAAACACAAAAATTTTCAAAATTTTCCTACCCCCAAACTTAAAATGACATTGTCCCCAATGTCACATCATGCACATCCAAGGAGTAGAAAAATAAAAGTAGAGGTTAAGAGATACTCCCCTAATTAATTTGTGAAGGCCGATTTTTGTGCAAAATCCTAGCATCCATTCCTTGGCTTCTTCATCATCATCATCTGTCAAACAAATGAAAATTTATGGTGCCAAATATGTTTGAACTGGCTCCTCTAATGGTAGGTCTATCTTGGAGCCTCCGAAAATAAGCTTGATCGAGGATTGGGGTAGGATGACAAAGTGGTTCATCATCTGCCTTCTTGACTCCAGCTCTCATACAAATCTCCGTGATGAGCTGCGAGAAGACATAGCTAGCTCTCATTGTCACGCCCCCTCCTGAGTATCCCTATCCCACCGGATCCGGGCGCTCCAGGAGACTTAAGATCCTGAAAGGAAGGTGAATACTCTTTAAAAAAAAAAACATTTATAAAAACAATTCCATCTATAGACGAAAGTGAAAAGTAGTGCATTTGCATGTTTGAGGTTTAGAAGGTGGAAATACACAAATAATTATTCTAAAAACAGGAACTGAAATCCAGTTAAAAAAGAAACGTAGTATCAGAGTCCACTAAAGTTTGTAAGAGATTCAAATCATCATGCATCAAGGCTAACCTAGAGCGTAGAGTATGCTCCACACGAACCCGATCTACGGTTCTGGGGGAGGAAAGATAAAACAGTGAGCTGGGAAGCCCAGTGAGCGGATAATATATTTTATACGAAAATAACTTTAACTTTGAAAACATGCATGAATAATTGTATGCCACAAAACACTAATTCACTTACATGATAAGGCAACAACAGTATATATATATTATTCTCGGATGCCATGAAATCACACACCACTATCATATAAAATAAATCAATTATCACTACCCTACTAGCACTTAGGGGCCTGGATCATAACTATCTGAACCAGTCCCTAACTCAGACATGAAGCTACACCACTCGCAATCTACCTTCGGGGTGGCACCATCCGCAGTCTACCCTCAGGATGGTACGAACATCATTGGATAACCATGCTCGACCCACAGTCTACCCTCCGGGCGTCATGATATGGTATCAAATATAATCTCACCCACAGTCTACCCTCAAGGCGTCCAAAATCCCACACCGGCCAATAACTACCTGGTGTAATCCCACCCAGAGCTTGTCAAACGTCCGTCTTGTTCTAGTAGGATATCCCAATGGCTCGATAGGACAGACCATCTCAATGCGCGCATGAGGATAAATATCAAATACTAGCTGATGTCTGGAGGAGGACGGTTACGGTTTCCAATCCGGGAGTCAAACATAATAATAATCATGCATCCACAATTTCATTCCAAATATGCATTATGCATGCCTTATGCATATATAAAGTATAATATGATATAAAATTCCAATAAAAGGCATGAATAAATTTCATTCCAAATATGAATCATGCATGCCTTATGAATATATAAAGTATAATATGATATAAAATTCCAATAAAAGACATGTATTCATGAATGCAATGCTCACCACGTCAAAATACAAAAGTATGTAAAATTCTATTTACACCCTATATTTATCATCAATTTTCTAAGGTCCCAAAACTTCTAAACATGACAATTAACCCCCTGCTGCCAAGAGCCTACTGCCCATAAGAAAAAATCTCACATTTTTATTCAACACTCTTTCCGCAATTTCCAAAATAAAAAAATGGACCATTTATAGTATTTAATATCTCATTAACTTCATATCCATTCTACCTTAATATCAATTCTACCTTTTTACCAACTTCCAACACTCATTCGCACTCAACAATCACGATTAATCAAATCTGCAGTTTATGAAAATGCAGCAATTACTACACTGATGACTCCAAAATACCTAGCCAACAATGCAACAACAATACAGCAAAAAAAAAAAAAAAATATATATATATATATATACATACACTTTAAGTAAACCTCCAGGTCATGATTTCATACCCATTACCACCCAAAAAAAATCCAGCCAATCTCTAACCTTTTAGGCAAAGTAAACGTTCACATTCTATACAATATAGGCCAGCAGTCTCATGCCCATTATTTCCCAAATTTTCCAGTCGTCCACTCATCACAAAGCTTAACAACATTCAAATATAAAATTCAAAATTCATTTAGTATCCACCCATATTCATGTTTCTAATCAAGTCAATTTTATAACTAACCCACAACCTTCCAATTCATTCCACACAATTTAATTAGCTGACTTCCCACACATGCAATATACCATTCAATTCATGTAAAAGCCATGCCTAATTATAAGTAACATGCAACGCATAAGTACCTCTTTTTAATAGCAATTTACCCAATATTTTCATAAACATAATTTCATACTCTCAATTCCAAACACATGCATGTCACGGAGATCTTCAATTTATTAGAAATTCAGAACTAATGAACTAAAATAAAACCTCAATCAATCGGGTATGTACACGCATATGATCATTCCAACCAACACATGATTTTAAATGCAAGTTTAATAATATTCCACTCACACTTTCTCCTTTGCTTTTAACTCAAGTGCTCAGTCCTCCTATCTTCTTCACCTAGTTGATCCAAAATTATTATAGGAGTTAAGATCTAAACAAAGAGAAGATGAAAGATCGATTAAAAACGATAAAGGATTGAAAATGCATGCGTAACCTTATTCCTTTACCCCAAAATTTCTCTGAAAATTCTTCTCCTACAAGCACCACTCGGCTCTCCTCTATTTTAACTCAAATGTTATTTTTCTCTCTTTCAATGTACATAGGAGAATGAATGTGAAATGAGAAAGACAAAAAGAATAAAGCAAGCTTCTCCTCACACTTTTTTTTTTTTTTTTTTTGGTTTCTCTCGGCTATCTCTTTCTCCACTCCACCATTCCTCATCTCAATTTAATAAAATTTCACAACCATCAATGGCAAAACAATGTGCCAAAACTGTGGGCTAATTCTCCAAAAGAAATTTTCTTTAATCCATCTTGCAATGGCCAATTATGCATGCATCCCTTAGTCTTTGATTCTTACATCTTGCACACCAAAATCCTTTAAATAAAGTTAAGTTTTATCATGATCTCACTCCTGGAGAACATGTACCCTTGCATGACACAATATTAAAAAGACCCCTCATCATTAATCAATTTCATAATATTGTTGAAAGATTTTCACACTTCCACTTTCACACAAGTGCTCTTGCAAAACTACTTAATAAACCCACCATGCCTTATTTCTTACTAAAACATCTCTAAAAAGTTTCAATTCTTACATATTACCCCTTAGATTCTGTCACGCCCGCGGCCCCACACAGGAGTTCCTCGCGGTGCCCACACAGGTACGTGACTCACAAAGTACTGTCCCCCCCCCCCCCCCTTCCCATTTGCCTATAGCCCCTTGGGCGGGGGTTCGGGGGGGGGGGGGGGGGAAAGAAATCCCTTAAGGGGGGGGGGGGGGGGGGGTGGACAGTACTTTGTGAGTCACGTACCTGTGTGGGCATCGCGAGGAACTCCTGTGTGGGGCCGCGGGCGTGACAGATTCACATAAATAAAATTAAATGAAACCCACAAAGAAAATACAGAGTATTACACTCACTGGTTTGGCCACATGCCTTATATTATCCATTATGATTTCACCTACATCTATCTTCTTTCTAGTTGCAATGACATAAAGTAAGACGACTCTCTCCGAATCCACTGAACTGTAGTGCGTCTCTAGAATCAATCTCGCACAGATAAAGTATTGCCAAATTCTAGCCATGGCTGTCAAGTTAGTCCCTTTTAAGCTTCTCATTCCCTTCTTCGAGATCTCCCAAGAGGTACCTGGCTTTGCTATAACCTTAATTATCTCATCATAATCAATCTCCTTAGCCTTGAATTCCAAGTAATCATCATGGTCGATTGGATTAATCTTATAGAATTCATTGATGATCTTGGCACTAAATGGCACCTTGACACCCTTCACATACACGTGCCTGGGATCACACTCAGGGAAGTTCGCGTAAAACTCTCTTACAATGGGCTCTACGACTATATGCTTAGGTTCTCGCAGAAAGGGTATCCAATCTCTTCCTTTGATCCAATCATCCGCAAAAGCACTGGTCATCCCTCTCTCGGCAATAAAATCTATGTCCTTTCTCTTAATGGCTACTTCATATCGTTGCTTAGCCTTATTGTTTACAAACCTATTATCTACCTGCTTGCCCTTACCCTTTGGAACGGTTTTGAGTGGCATTTCTCTCAATATAATTCACTACAATCTACCACCAAAAATTAGTAATTCAACTCCCAAATCCAACACTAATGCACACTTCTCACAACCTAGCAATCAATTCCTCACTTCACTCTTAACCTTTCGAAATTTACACTCAAACCCCAAAATCACCAAGCTTCCAAATGCACTCAACCAACTTCAAAATTACAAACCCAAACTTTCTCAACACAATCAATTCAAAATCCACAATTCTTAAATCAAACCCACTTCACAATTTGCAACAAATCCACAACTCAATCAATTCAATCAATTCTCAAACCTAAAGCATTTAAAAACCAAAATTGATCTAATTCAAAGCTAGATAACACGAATTCGTACCTCGCCCACCACAAATTCACCTTAAATTTCACCAATTTCTGCCCAAATTGCAAGATCCTCAAATTTTGGAGAACCTAGGGTTTTCACAGTTTCTTCAATAATGTGCAAAATCTTTGAAAAAGGTAAGGTGATTGGGTGTTTATGGGAGTTATGGAGTGGAGTAGTGTGAGGAAATCGACTGGAAAAGATCAAGATTTGAAGATGGAAATTTTTGGTTCTAGGAGGCTTTTTTGAATGCTTGCGAAAAATGGGAGAGATAAAGCGAGTTTATATAGAAAACGGTTTTCGTCGCGGCGAAGTTCTTGAATTCCCTCTTCTTCGCATGTGAATTGCTCAATGCCACAGCGAAGTCTTTCTCTTGCTGTGGTGAAATCTAAAAAAAAGTTCTTAAGGGTCACAGAGTGTTCAATGCTGCGGCAAAGTCTTGACAATTTTCTATAATGATCACAGAGTGTACATTGCCGCAGTGAAATTTTGAAATTTCAAGATCACGCATTTGGTAGTGTGTTTATTGCCGCGGCTAAATTTTTCTTTTGTCGTGGTGAAATCTAGAAAAATTTTGCTTTATGCCAAATTTTAATCTTTCACTTGAAACACAAAAAGGAAAACAAAATTTAGCTATTCCCTCAGTCAAATAATACATAAACAAATGTAAAACAACTAAAAATGAAAACGATTGGGTTGCCTCCCAAGAAGCGCTTGTTTATAGTCGGAAGCTCGACTTTCTCCTAGGATCTCATTTTGGGATGTCGAGTTTGATGGGCAGTGACTTGCAACTCAGCGATCCATCAATGTATGGCTTCAATCGCTGCCCATTCACCTTAGATGTACCCTTTTCCTCATGAGAGATCTTAACAACTCCATATGGGTAGACTTGGGTAACTATGAAGTGTCCGGACCATCTAGACTTAAGTTTTCTGGGAAAGAGCTTAAGTCTAGAATTGTATAGCAGTACTTTTTGACCCACTTCAAAGTTTATCTTCGTTATGTGCTTGTCATGCCACATCTTGGTCTTTTCTTTGTATATACGAGCATTTTCATATGCATCATGATGAAACTCATCAAGTTCATTCAATTGCAGCATTCTTCCTTCCCTAGCAACTTGTAAATCCATGTTTAGCTGCTTGATTGCCCAGTATGCCCTATGCTCTAGCTCCACCGGCAAGTGACATGCCTTATCATACACCAAACGGAATGGAGACATGCCAATTAGAGTCTTAAATGCAGTACGGTATGCCCACAATGCATCATCTAACTTTCGTGACCAATCCTTCTTGGATGCATTAACCGTCTTTTCTAGAATTCTTTTCAGCTCCCTGTTTGAAAGTTCCACTTGCCTGCTGGTCTGAGGATGGTATGTTAAAGCAACCCTATGTGTCACTCCATATTTTCCAAAGAGAGCTTCAAACTATCTGTTGCAAAAATGGGTTCCTCCATTACTGATAATTGCCCGTGGTACTTCAAATCTTAAGAAAATGTTTTCCCTCACAAAGTTCACCACCACTTTGGCATTGTTGGAGGGTAATGCAATTGCTTCCACCCATACATAGTCAACAGCCACCAAGATATACAAATTCCCATATGAATTTGGGAAAGGGCCCATGAAGTCAATCCCCTACACATCAAAAAGTTCAACAACCAAGATGTTACTTAACGGCATCTCATCCCTCCTTGAAATATTTCCACTCTGTTGACATTAGTCACATTCTTGAACAACCCGTAAAGCGTCCTTGAATAGAGTTGGCCAATAAAATCGAGATTGAAGGACTTTAGCTGTTGTTCTAGTTCTTCCAAAGTGACCACCGACTTCCTTCTCATGGCAATGCCTTATAATACTCTTCATTTCTTCTTCTGGGACACACTTTCATATCATCTGATCTGCACAATGTTTATACAAAAAGGTTCTTCCCAAAAGTAGAATTTCAAGTCAGAGAAAATTTTCTTCTTTTGCTGGAAAGTCATGCCATTTGGAAGCACTCGTGATGATATGTAATATGCAATATCCACATACCAAGGTGCTTCTTCAACTCTCATCAATTTCTCATCCGGGAATGTCTTATTAATTTGAGTTTCCTCTTTAATTCCCTGTGCTGGTTGTTCAATCCTTGATAGATGATCTACTACCACATTTTTTGACCCTTTTTTGTCTCGGATTTCCAATTAAAACTGTTGCAGTAGTAAGATCCATCTTATTAGCCTTGGTTTTGCTTCTTGCTTTGCCAACAGATGCTTGAGCGCTGAATGGTCATTGTAGACAATCACCTTAGCACCTAGCAAATAAGAGCAAATTTTTTCAAATGCAAAAACAATGGCTAAAAGCTCTTTTTCAGTAGTGGTGTAATTTAACTATGCATCGATTAGTGTCTTGCTAGCATACTGAATTACATGCAAAACCCTGTTCTTTCTCCATCCTAAAACCACTCCTAATGCAAAATCACTAGCATCACACATCAATTCAAATGGGAGTTCCCAATTGGGAACTGCAATAATGGGTGCAGACACTAAAAATTTCTTAAGAGTTTGAAAAGCATGGGTGTATTCATCATCGAAATCAAAAGATGCATCTTTAATCAACAAATTGTAAAGGGGTTTAGAGATTTTGGAGAAATCCTTTATGAATCTGTTATAGAACCTCGCATGCCCTAGGAAACTCTGGACTGCCTTGAAATTTGTAGGTGGTGACAACTTCTCAATCACTTCCGTTTTGGCTTGATCCACTTCAATGCCATTTTTTGAAATTCAATGACCGAGCACTATGCCTTCTTGAACCATGAAGTGACACTTCTCCCAGTTGAGCACCAAATTTATATCTTGACATCGCTGCAAAACAAGGGAAATGTTAGAAAGGCAATTATCAAAAGAAGAACAAAAAATAGAGAAGTCATCCATGAAGACTGCTATGAACCGCTCTACATGTCACTGAATATCAACATCATGCATCGCTGAAATGTGGCCGGTGCATTACACAACCCAAAAGGCATCTTTTTGTAAGCAAAGGTACCATAAGGACAAGTGAATGTCATCTTTTTTTTTATCTTCAGGGGCAATGGGGATCTGATTATATCCTAAATAACCATCCAAGAAACAATAGTACAAATGCCCCGCTAGCCTTTCCAATATTTGACCAACGAAAGGAAGTGGAAAATGATCCTTTCTTGTTGCTTCATTTAGCTTCCTGTAGTCGATGCACACCCACCAACCCATGATTGTCCTAGTCGATATCAATTCATTGCTTTCATTCTTCATTACCATGATACCTCTTTTCTTTGGAACCACTTGCACCGGGCTCACATAAGGGCTATCTGAAATAGGGTAGATGATGTCTGCATCTAAGAGTTTTACCACTTCCTTTATAGAAGGATTTAATCTCCGTTGTGGTTGCAGTCTAGGCTTGACATCATCTTCCATGAGTATCTTGTGCATACAAAGAGATGGAGAAATGCCTTTAATATCAGAAATGGTCCATCCAATGGCTGATTTATGCTCTCTTAACACTCGAATCAATCTCTCTTCCTCTACTTTACTCAACTTTGCATGATGATTACAGGAAAGGATTCTGATTCATCAAGATACACATATTTAAGGTGAGATGGTAAAGGCTTTAGTTCAAGCTTTAGAGGTTCTTCCGTTCTTGCCTTTTCCTTTTCTTTTTTTATGTCAAAATGTTCAAATTCTGGATCTTGGCTTGTGTTTATCGGTTGGAGTGCTTCCAAATACCTAGCACATTCATTCTTCTTTGTCTCGTCTACCTCGGTTGTTTTGGATTGGGCAAAGCAAGCTTCTAGAGGTAGTTGAGGGGTGATCTCTTCAATAGTATCCGCTACAAGTTTATCCACCAAATCCACACTAAAAAATGAATCTAACTCTGATAGAAATTTCATAGCCTCGAAGACATTAAAAGTCATCGTTTCATTTTGGACCCTTAGGATCAACTTTCTTTGTTGAACATCAATCATAGTCCTCCTTGTAGCAAGGAATGGTCTTCCTAGAATGAGCGGTATTTCCTTGTCTTCTTCCATATCCAACACAACAAAGTCTACAAGGAAGATGAACTTATCCACTTTAACTAGCACATCTTCAATAATACCCCATGAATGCTTGATGGATCAATCTGCGAGCTACAAGGATATGGTTGTGGGCTTCACCTCACCAATCCCTAGTTTCCTGAAAATAGAAAAGGGCATTAGATTAATGCTGGCACCTAAATCACATAAAACTCTATCAAATATAATATCTTCTATAACACAAGGGATAGTGAAACTCCCTGGATCCTTGACTTTTGGTGGTAGCTTCTTTTGCAGAATGGCACTACATTTTTCTATAAGCATCACTGTTTCATCATCTTCCAACTTCCTTTTGTTTGAAAGAATCTCTTTCAGGAATTTAGTATAACTCGCATCTGCTACAAGGCATTTGCAAAAGGTATGTTAATCTACAATTTTTTAAATACATCTAGGAATTTCATAAACTGCTTATCTAATTTTGCTTTCTGAGCCTCTGAGGAAAACGAACAGAAGAGGTATGATGTGCCAACTCTGGCAGTATCTTTGGAAAAGATAGCTTATTTTTTCTTCTCTTTTGCACACTTTCTTGATGAAGTTCATTTTCTTGGCTCTGCATTTTCTCTTTTACTATGATTTCTTCATCAATATTTTCCTTAGATTCTCCCTTCTTCTCTGAAGGGTTCTCATCCTTCTTCCTTTATTCAGCTTCTTCTACGGATTTCCCACTTCGTAAGGTGATGGCCTTTGCTTGTTCACGTGGGTTAGTCACCGTATTGTTTGACAAAGAACCTTGAACTCTCTCATTCAACTTTTCTAAAATTTGTCCCAACTGTACTTTCAAATTTCTGATGGATGCTGCTTGGTTTCTAAAATTAGATTGTGTCTCATTCATGAAGTTTGCAGTCTTTTGCATGAATCTCCCGAACATATTCTCCAACTTTGATACCCTCTGCTCTATTGGTTGAAGATTTGCCGCTTGTTGGTGATTTGGTACTGTCCTTTGGTTTGATTGATTACCTTGATTGCTCTAGGAAAAATTTGGGTGATTTCTCCATCTAGGATTGTAGGTGTTGGAAAAAGGATTATTCTGGGGTCTCTGATTTTCGGCCAAATAATTGACTTGCTCTAAAGATGAAGATGATAAAGCAAAGGTGTTCCCCACTTGGCAGTCAATGCTTGCATGGTTACCTGCACACAAATCACATGTTAATTGAGGTGCTTGAATAGAATTAACCTGCATACCTCCTAATTGTTTCTAAAGTGCTGCTAGTTGGGCTGAAATGGCCGTGTAAGCATCAACTTCATGAACACCGATAGACTTCTTCGGATGTATTCTCTCATTGGGTCTCTGATAGTTGTTATTTGCCAGGACTTCAAGTAACTCATAGGCTACTTCAGGTGCTTATTTTGCAATGCTCTTCCAGATGTTGCATCCACCATTGTTTGCACATATGGAAGCAACCCATTATAGAAGGTTTGGACTTGCATCCAAACAGGCAAACCATGGTGTGGACATTTCCTCATTAGTTCCTTATATCTTTCCCATGCTTCATATAGTGACTCGTTCTCGTCCTGCATAAATGATGTGATATCGTTTCTCATCTTTGCTGATTTCGCTGGTAGGAAATATTTGGTTAGAAACCTTTGTGCCAATTCATTCCAGGTGGTGATTGTTCTTGCTGGTAGTGCCAATAACCATCCCTTTGCTTTATCTCTTAGTGAAAATGGAAATAATCTTAACCTGATGGCATCATTTGACACTTTGTTTGCTTTAAATGTGTCGCATATCTCCAAGAAGTTAGCAATATGCGAGTTTGGATCTTCATGTGCATTTTCCCCAAACTATACCGACTGTTGGATCATTTGAATGATTGTCGGCTTTATCTCAAAATTGTTGGCTTGAACCGGTGGCCTAGTGATACTTGGACCACTACCATCAACCATGGGCAATGAGAATTCCTTCAAAGTTCTATCGTTCACCATTTCTGTGTGTAGTGTTTCTTCTCTCTCTCTTCGTTCCCTAATAAGTCTTCTAGCTGTTCTCTCGATCTCTAGATCAATGGGAACTACAGGGAGACTTCTTACTCTTCGCATAAACTACAGAAGGAAGAGAAAGGAAGATCGTGAAATTACACAAACTAAAAAGAATGAAAGTAAAACTAAAGGTAAAACTGAAATTTAAAGCTTCAACTTAGCGAAAATTAGAAGAATTCAATATCAACACAAAATCAATCCTCGATAACCGTGCCAAAAACTTGATGTGTGATTTGACAAACATGCATATTTAGCAAGTGCACTAGTCGCAAAAAGTAATACAATGATGAAGTAGAGTATCATTCCCACGAGGATTGCGTGCTAATTACCGAGTTTCCTAATTCTATCACTAATTGAAGAATAGAAAAATGTTGGAATTGTGGGGGAAAGTAAAACTAGAATTAAAACACAAAATCAAACAACTAAGATTAACACTAAACTAATCAACACAAATTCAAATCAAGGCAAAAGAGGTTAGGGTTCGACTTCACTAGGATACTCTAGTTTAGACTATAATTTCTATTGCTTCCAAATTCACTTGCAAGGATTATAAATTGAATTCCTTAAGTTGTAGAATATACCTTCTCAGTCTATATTCCCCTACCTATCCCTATTAAGCTTCCATACCCAACAAAATGAATGTTAATAGTTCAAAGTCTATCAAGCTAAATGGAATCCTATAAAGATTTCATAGATTGCTAAACCTATCTCTAGCATTTGTTTAATCTAAGGTGTTTACTCTAAGAGGCTAACACATGAATCACTTATTAGTCTCATCATGCTCAACATTCAATTGAATCAAAAGAAACCAGCATCCAACTGCATTAAGAACAAGAATAAACACATAATCCAAGCAATAGAACTCAAGAACAACACAAATTTATAGATTAAACCATTGTAATCCAAGTTACATCAAAACCCTAACCCGAAAGTGAGTTAGTTCATGCTCAAAATAAAGAAAAAACATCACACAAACAATAAATATGGAGTTCAACATATCAGAAATTGAAACAGGAATGAATTCTTCCCTATTTTGGAGACCCAAATTCTTCAAATCTCCTTCTCCTCTTCCCTTTATCTAAAAATGTCGACCCCCCCAAAAAAATGAACTAAGTCTCTCTTAAATAGTCGGCCAAAAACCCTAGGAACTAATACAATACAAGCAAAACGCAAAGTTTTACAAAAACATATTTGTAGTTTTCGCCAAGGCGAAGAAGAATCTCGTCGCAGCATTGATTTGAATTTTGCTGAACCATCTGACCCGATGCTAGCTTTCTGCGGCAAAGAAAGAACCTTGCCGTGGCGAACTCTTGTTGAACTTTTATGAAATTATGAAACTGCCATTCGCTTGCTTCTTCGCTTGAGTCTTCGATCTTTGAGATCCCCAATAGGAACAAGCTTCACAGTGCTTCCAATCAGCGTCAGAGTTCCCCCGATTACTAAATTTCTCTTGATTTAGGGTCCAGAAACTCATTTCTGCTCGGTTTTGCTCCAACTGCACGTTTTGGCCTAAAACGTAAAATATATGAATTTAAGTAGCAATTTTGGCACAAAACTTGATAAGAAGTATCCGAAATCCTACAAAAAGCATAGAGAAAACAGTATAATCCTAGGATTATCAACTTGCAATGTTAAAAATGGTTCAACAAAGTTCCACACCTTTATTTTTACAATGTAATGAAATAATATTATGTTTTTAAAATATAACAAACTGAATGTTTGAATTTATGTTGTCAAATTCAAAACTCACGATTGTATTTTCTACATTATTAATTGGAATATTAGAATCAGGATCCTGGAGAAGCACTTGGAAAACATAGATTTAGTCAGCCAATTTAACTTATCAAATCTAAAAAACATAGGTAACCACTAATATGATATTTTTTACCTCTCTTCCTTTTTAATTTAGACATCTTCTCCATTCTATTTTCCTCGCATATCTCATTTACATTTACAGAAACATTTGAAGAACTTGTTGAACCCTTCTCTGTGTTTGATACATGTTGTTTCTGTTTTTTAGATCTCTCATCTAGATTTGAAAATAATAATATTAGAATTAATACTATACCATGCAACAAATTATATAATAGAAAAGCTTAACCAAAAGGAAAAAACAGTAATTAAATATCTCATTTATATTTATAGAAGTACTTAAAGAAATTATTGGATCTTTCTTTGTCTTTGATACACATTGTTTTTGCTTTTCAGATGTGTCACCTGGAATTCAAAATAATAATAATATGATTGAAACTATATTACACAACAAATTATATCATTAAAGAAAACAAAAAGTAATTCACTCAACAATTATTTCATATGTATCAAAAAAGTATTGAGAACCATGTAATATACAAAATAATTGTATGACAATACCAAAATAAGTAAGCTACTTATTTTTATTTGGAAGTTTATTATGGATCATTTTGCTGCGAAGTTCATACATCAAAACACCAATTTATAGTTGATAAATAACTAAAACAACAAAGATATAGACTGAACTTGTTTACTCTCTAGATAATAATTATATGAAGTTCTAATATTAAATACCTTTTTCTTTTTGGAGATTGACTTTCTGATTGGCTTTGGAAATTTAGGCCTTTTTTTGTTCCATATAAACATTCTCAATTTTCTATTCTCCTTGCATACTTTTGTTCTCAAATCAACGATATTATTTTTCCAGAATCATATTCCAATATGTAGTTTTCAATCACTTGCAAATATAATTCCTGAATATATGTCTGTATAGCTATTACATCATGATCCGTAAGAACCATCTTACAATCTTGTACCTGACCAAAGCAAAAAATATATTCTGTTAATTACATTCTTTTTTTCAGCTTTGTTGAGTCCAAATTATTATAATTGTATGCAAAAATTGATAACAAACGATTTACTAAAGTTTTTTATGTAAATTTATGGATCGAAAAATGTTTTAGTAAAACTTTATAGCATAGAATATTATGGTTTTGCAGCAAGTTTTGAACTGAAACAGAGCTTCATCTATTACAGCCACTCATTAAAATGGTTTGGCAACAAAGAGATTTCCAAACAAAGGAGACATTTATTATTATAACTATGAATAAATTGTTGGTTCGGCAATGGTCTACTGAAAGTATATCATGCATTTGTTGATTTGACAACTGCATGACCAAATAGATACTTGCATCTATTACAATTATACTTATATTATGGTATTCTAATTAACTCCTCACAATTCTACAGGCCCATTATATATAAATAAATAATTCATCAATTAAATTTTGATCTCAAGGAAATTATGATGAACCACAAAGTTTTCGATTTGTACTTTATTGGTTTTCCAAGAATTTATATAAATATTTTCAAAAATTAAAATCGTCAAATTTACCTGTATTAAAAAACTTGAGTAATTTAAATTTGATATCACAATCAATATTCAATTTAACAATTGTACAAAAATAGTTCACAGAAAGAATATATTCATTACCTTTAATAGGAACTACATTGTAACTATAAGGAGCAATCATTTCATCCAACTGTATTATAGCTACATTAACTTACAATAAAATAAAGATGTAAGAGAAATACATCAGTAAGAAGCACATAAATATTAATATGCATAAATTATTTAAGAAATGAAAGCAGTACGATATAAAGAAAAAAGTAAATCTAAACCTTAAAGTAGATCAAACACATCATACATAAGATAACAGCAGTCTAACGTTCAGATAAATATCTCTCTCTCTCTCTCTCTCTCTCTCTATATATATATATATATATATATATATATATATATATATATATATATATATATATATACTATATATATATAATTATAATATATATATATATATATATATATTATATTATATATATATATAAATGCCATGCATTATACCTCACCATTTATTTATAGGATCAAATTCATCTCACTTGCAATTTAGTAGAGCAATACATTAACGAGCAAATTAAATTTTACAAAATAAATCATTAGGAAATTAATAGTTCGATATATTTTTATATGTGAATCTTTATATTTTTTTTAAACATAATGAACCATGAAGTTCATAATTAATTATAGTTGTTAATTATTAATATTTTGTTTCTGTTTTAAATGACTACAATAAGTTTTTTGTTAGGTGTAATTATATTTGGAGTTGGATATATTCCGCTTGGTTAAAACTTTGCCGTTTAACATGTTCATCATCTTTAAAAGCGAATTAGGGATTAAGGGCATTTTTTCTGTTGATTCTGTAATCCACAGTTGCACTTCAAAAGCTTTCGTATGTATCAACAAACTGAAGTACATTGCTTTACTGACTAATTTATTATTTTTCTACTCACATCACTGTTCAACTCTGTTTTTACTTGCATTAACCAACAATTTGTGGGTAATTTCAGTTTTTCTTACCGGGTTTTATTTGCATCTCATTTTTCTGTCTAACAATGTCTTTATAGAAATTCCTACCAAATTACCTGTGCTGGTCTTTTGCAATCCAAAAACATTACAATATTGGTGACAATTTTGATTTATTACCATGCGATGGTTTTAAATTTTTGTAGATTAGCATCACACCCCACACCCCCCCCCCCCCCCCCCCCCCCCGGCCTAGGTTTTTCATGTTTTTTGAAATTTACCCATGTTTTATATTTTTAACTACTTCTATGCATTGAAAAAGAGGCCGAATAGTCCATTCTATTTTATCAAGGGTACAAAATGTCGAGGATTGTTAACTGAATTATCAAATAAAGTGCGTGGATGGAATGATAGATATTTTCTATTGGGTTGCAAAAAAGGTTGGGGTGGATTACCCACAGAATGGACAAAAGCTAAAATGCCCCACCACAATCTCGATAAAATAGATGTGAACGAATTTGGCATCCAAACATTGGAGAATTTTATTCTGTAATAACTCCTTTATACTAGGATACTCATAGAAATACATAAAGTAAAATACATTTATATCAACAAAAGTAGATGGGCCCAAAATTTTCTTTTAGTACATATAAACATTTTACAAAAAAAGTTATCAAAAACAGTGGACCGTGTAGTTATTGCTCCTCCCTTGCCGACGCCAATCCGACCGCGTCCTCACCTAGATCCTGTAAACACAAAGAAAAACAACAGGGTGAGCACAAAAATAATGCTCAGTAAGTAAATCCTCTACTCATCTATCCCCGTAACTCCTTTTCTTAATTCTTTCCTTACACACTTCTCGTCTCATTTATTTTCTCCTTTTGTTTCTCTTTCACATAGCTCTCTTTTATTAATTTTCTATTGTAAGTCACGGCCTCATCTTACCGGAGGCACGGCCGGGTAGAGTTCACAAAGCACCAACCTGCTCTTCGTAACTCTACTCATTCTCTCTTTATTCTTTCTCACTTGAATATCATTGCCTCATCTTACCGGAGGCACGGCCGGGTGGAGTTCACAAAGCACCAACCCACTCTTCGTGACTGCCGGGTGGAGTTCACAAAGCACCAACCCGCTCTTTATGTTTTTCTCATTCCCTCTACTCTTAGAGTAGTTCATTCACAAAGTTTTCTACTCTTTCTCAAGCTACTTCTCAATGCACAATTAATGTATAAGGATGGTTCATGCTTAAAATTTCTTACTTAAGGCACTTATGAAATGCACAAATGCAATGTTGCATCAAGATAATCATTATGCATAGGTCACACTCAAGAAGGCATAACTTGAGTTATACACATCAGATTGCTATGGTTTTGGTCTAGTTTTAAAGCTTAGAGACAGGGTTACAACTTTTATGTTTTGGTCTCAACCCAGTTCAATCTGTAAGATGCCCAAAAATCACTCAGAAGGTCACGGCTGTGACAGGGTAGTTTTCACTTAGGCTTTTCACTTAGACATTTCATCAAACAACAATTGTGCCTAAACAAACCCTAATTTAATTATCATTCAATTTGCTTCTCAACCATCCAAAAATGAGAGAAAATCTCTCTTGTAGCATCACTATACCTACACGGCAAACACACTCCCAAAATTTCCTCCAATTCTTCCAATTTCAACCCATCATCAAACCATCACATACACTTCTCATATTCAAATATATCCAACAACAAGCATAATTCATCATCAATCTCATCTCAATTTCTCAATAACCATAACATATGCATACTTAAAAGAAATCTCTACTCACTTGAATTCTTAAACTTTAATTTGAGTTGGATTTTGAGTGGAATTTACTTACCTTATGCTTGAGTCTTCTCTACTAAGCTCTCTACTCTTGTTGGATTCAAAACTTCTTCTAACCCTAAGCATAAACTTCACAAGAACTCAACTTTTACACAAATAAATCATAGATAAAGAGCATGAATTCTTACCTTTTGAAATCTTGAATCAAAACCCTATTAAAAATCACTCAAAAGCCCTCAAAATCCTTGGAGGATTGAATGAAAATTTGAGAGAAAATGGGGGAGTAGTGTGGTGGTGGAATGAAGGAAATAAGGGTTACAAACCCTTATCATCTTATTTTATAAACTCACTTTTCCATTTTGCCCTTACACTTTTTTGGAAATTCCATCCTTGTCCCGTAATCAATTACCATAATGCCCTCATTTTTATTGCATTCTTTATGAAATTCTACCTCTTTTCACTCCCCACTTTTTCAACTAATTTTGAGTGGAAGGACCATTTTACCCTTAATACAAGTTTAAGGCATTTTCTTCATATTCTCTTAAAATAACTTTAATAAAAATTAACTAAGGGCTATAAAACATAATTTAAATCATGTACCTCCATGTTGGGCATTACATATTCACAATCAACAAACATTTGATGTTTTCGATATGTTGGAGAAATACTCGATTCTTCAATTCAAAAGAGGTATTGCAATTTTTTATATGATCAGTTTTTATTTATTTATTAATTGTTTCTCATGTAGCTTTTTTTTCCCCTAGTTATAGTGGATATCGAAAAAGCTTTCCCAAATTATATCAACTTCTATGCCCAAATTGATCGGCCCTATTTCTGCGGCACCATCTACATTTGAAATTGAAGATCAAGATGAAGATATAGAAGAATTGCCACTGATCAGGCGAAGCAAGCGAAAAATGGTGTGTGATGAGGAAGCTCAAGTTTCAATTCCTCCCAACAGTTTAAAGACAATGTCTAAAAAAGATGTTGAAGAACTTACATCATAAGAGGTGAATTCTGTGATTTAAAATTGATGAATTTGGCTTACTTTTAGTTTATTAAAAATATTTTATATTATTGTTGTTGTTGTTGTCATGTTTGTGGAACAGAGAGTTATGGCTTATTTGGAAATCAGGAGGCGATGGTTGGCCTCCGATAAAGTCATTGCAAATTTGGAAACAAACAAAAAAAGATTTGTTGTTCACAAGGCCAAAATCACAGAGGAAATAATGGATTTAGAGAAACAGATGGCAGAAGCTATGAATGAATCGGGGTTTCATAAGAAGAAATTATCAGTTATTGAACAATCATGTTCAAATGCAAAGTTAGAAAATGATGTTCTTGAAAGAAAGGAGAAAGAATTGTTGGACTGCAACAAGCAGCTGAAATCTACCCTTGTTGTACTTGAAAAGGAAAGAGATACAGCTTTTGATGTTGTCTCACGCATGTTCTTGAACACTCGAGAAGTCTGTTGTGATGCATCTAAGTCCAGATTTCCAGATGAAGATTTCAGTTTCTTAGAGAGTTTGATTCTGTAAGATGAAGAGAGAGATCTAGTAAAAGAGGATTGAAACGCCGACGTTCGTGGTAATAGCGGTAACTTAGTTCAGACCTTGAGGTTTCCTATTACTTATGCTTTGTTTACGGATCTGGTTCTTATAGTACTTTCGTCAAATTTTTTGGTTTAGATTTGGATTTTTGGTTTTCGAAATGTTGATTTTGCCCAAGGGTGATTCGATTTACATTTGAGAGATGTGGAATGAAAACCTCGAAGAGGAATTTGCTTTAATTCATGAAATTGTTGATAAGTATAATTACATAGCCATGGATACTGAGTTTCTTGGCGTTGTTTTGCGTCTGGTTGGGACTTTCAAGAATATAAACAATTATAACTACCAAACATTGAAAGATAATGTCGATATGTTGAAATTGATTCAATTGGGGCTAACGTTTTCGAACGAGAATGGAAATTTACCTAGTTGTGGTTTGCAAGTGATTCAGTGGAGTTGTTACACCAATGCGAGATTGACTTTAGGAAGAATAATGAGAAGGGTATTGATGTGAATTGATTTGGTGAGTTTTTGATGTCAACAGGGATTGTGTTGAACGATGGTGTTCACTGGGTTACGTTTCATAGTGGTTTATGTTTGTATTTGTAAAAATATTCTTTGATATATTATTACTAAACTGTGTGTAGAGCTATTGTAACTGCTATACTTGGTTAATGACTGGTACACCCTTAAGAACGTTAATTTGGATTGTATCAGCAAATATTGAAATACTAGTATTACAATATTGAGAGAATCTATTATTTAACCAATACAAAATAATTTATATGAGAACAGAGATTTGTTTAATATATTTTAATATCAAAATACATATGTGCATTGCTTTATAATCAAGGTTCGACAAATGGTGTAGGTCCAGGTTTTATAGTCATCTGATCAAAACATTCCGATTTGAGATCGATCGAATACTCTCATGTCTTAAGATCAGCAACAATAAGCTTAATACCGTCCACGATTTCAAATAAAGAATCAATCATATCGTTGCATTTTTCTCTTGTACCATTTAGATTTTCTATGTTGCTGTGAACATTGGGTAGTATCTGTTTGAACTCCTTTTGTTTGTCACCCATTGCCGCACCAACAGGTTTAAAAAAACAATGAATTTCAATAAATATTTAAACATGCTGGAAATACAAATTTCATTACAACTGTATATATATATAAATAATAGGATAGTATATTTTGTTTAGTTTTATAATACAAAATTTGTATTACCTTTTCTCTTGATGCCTTCCCATTCCAAGTCGCTCCTCATTTGTAGAAAGCAAGTATCCTTGCTTTCAAATCCAAAACAAAAGCGATTATAGAATTCATGACCTCAACTAGAAAACGCATGCCTTCTTTGATTTTTGTTTTTGTAGTATTTATATCGGTAACATTGTGGTCGATGTTGCTCAAAATTCGTTTCAGGTCTCCTATTTTTCCAGCCATTATCAAACAAATTATAGATAAAAGAGATAAAGAGAGTCTACAAATGTATAAAAGTTATATGAAAAAAAGTTGAGATTGATACTTATATATACATACAGTTTCAAGAAAAGATTAAATAAGAAGAGAAAATAAACATATGGAAAACAAACAAAATGAATGCAATGATTGAAGAACCCGAAAATATCAAAAAACCCAACCGAGGTGATATGCACTGACTTGAAATATTTCATTGATTTAATAAATGATTGCTTCTGGAAAACCAACAAAGAAATAGTAATAAATAAGTATAATGATAAAAAAAAAAAAAATTGTTCGGATAGTTTCAAAAGAAACAATAATATATATTTAGTTAGAGTCCATTGTTTCATACAGCAGTTACAGCTTGATATTAGCATAACAATTTGTTCAGTAGACCAATGGTAAGAATGTTATAGTTCAATGAATGATATAATGTTTATAAACATTATCAAACTTAATTAATATGAAATCGTATATTAAATTAATTTGTTATTTTAATTTGGTTGATGGTTTTATATTAATCAGGTAAATAGTTTATTAAGTTACTAATGACATTTTAGTTTTTCATTCCATTTATGTTTCGCCGGTTGGCTTATTTGAATTAAATATATTTCACCTAATTTTTGCAATATTTAACAATAATGTTGTTCCGGGTATTCCTAAAAAATTAAATATTATTTTATTAAAAAGTACACCAGCTATTTCAAAAATATCGATCCAACCGGTTTTCTACAGTTGGCGGATTAACAGTGATTTTGTTTCATTAATATATTCCTTTATCTGGTGTTTCTTTATTTAATGCATTTTCTATTTCTTTAAGCTGTG
The DNA here is from genome assembly GCF_008641045.1 of Pistacia vera. NCBI lineage: Eukaryota > Viridiplantae > Streptophyta > Magnoliopsida > Sapindales > Anacardiaceae > Pistacia > Pistacia vera. Next base: position 82,393 of record NW_022196632.1, read on the forward strand.
TTTACGCCCATTGTCTGTCCAACATGCTGCCAGTGTAATTGTTTCAGCTTTCTCTTGTGTCAGTATCGATTTTCTTTCGAAGGGTTTGAAGCTTTCGTGTCGACATCTTCTACATTGCTGATTAAGTTCTTGTATATCTCATCCCTTTTTTCAGTATTGTTCTTTGTTTTTGGTAGTAGTTTCATCTATTTGTTTGTGTAATCTATTGTTAAAATTTGTTTAATGTTATAGTATGTAACAACTGCTGTAACTAGTAAAATGCTTGCATAATAATAATAGAAAATGGGCCCAAAACTTTTCTTTTTATTATATGTAATAAGTCTTTTATACACAAAAAGCATAATTTACAAAAAGCCATTTAAAAAGACAAAAACAGGGGAAACAGTGTAGCTATTACTCCTCGCTTGCCGACGCCCCTCTGACTGCATCATCACCTAGATCTTGCATCCACAAAGGAAAATGACGGGGTGAGCACAAAATAATGCTCAGTAAGTAAACCCTCTATTTGTCTATCCCCGTAACTATTTTTTTCTTAATTCCTTCCTCACACTTTCTTACTAACGTCATGGCCTCATCTTACCGGAGGTACGGCCGGATGGCGTTCACACAGCACCATCTCATTCTTCATGACTGTCAGGTGGAGTTCACACAGCACCAACCCGCTCTTAATGACTACCGACTGGGGATCACAAAGCACCTACCAGGTTTTCATAACTATCGGGTGGAGACCATAAAGCACCTACCCGTTTCTCATGACTTTTGAGTGACGATCACAAAGCATCAACCTGTTTCTAATAACTATCAGGTGACGATCACAAAGCATCAACCCGTTTCTAATACTCTTCTCATTCACTCTACTCTAGCACTTCTCATTCTCTCTACCCTTAGAGTAGTTGCATTCACAAAGTTCTCTACTCATAAAGCAAGTGCATACACAAAATTTTCTACTCTTTCTTAAGTCACTTCTCAATGCACAATTAATGCATATGGATGGTTCATCTCCACTAATGCACTTATGAAATGCCAACATGCAATGTTGCAAGAATTAAGGTTCACTACTCATGCTCAAACCTCTATTAGGCATTTCATCAAACAACTCAAGTGCATAACAAAACTCTACTATAACAATAATTCTATGTCTTTCTCTAACCATCCAAAATGGGAGAAAACTCCCTCACATAGCCATAAATCCTGCCATAGAATAACACTTCCAAAAAGGATTTCTCAATATCCTTCAATTCCATCTCAAACTACATTCCCAACCCACATCTCACTTCTCATAATTGAAGTGTATGAACAACCACAAAGCAATAATTATCTCCATTTAAATCTTAATAACATAGCATATCACATGTATATACATACATACATAATTGCTATTAACTCTCTATTCAAGAAAGTTCTCAAATCTCTACTTGGGTTGGGATTTACTTACCTTGTGATGGAGAGATCTCACTAGCACTTCCTTTCTCTTGGTTTGCTTGACTTTTCTCTACCCTTAAACAATTAAACAATTCAACCAAAAGACCTCAATATTCAAATATACACAAAATCTCACAAAACTTCACATCCAAAGCAAGAATCCTTACCTTAGGATGCCTTAGATTGATTTTCTACCCCAAATCACTCCAAAAGCCCTCTAAAAATCCTTGAACAAAAGAAAGAGAATTTGAGAGGAAGTAAGAAAAGAGAATGGCGGTGGAGAAGAAGAATGAAGGGTTTGCAATGACTTAATTCCTTTTAATACAATTTATGCACAAGCATTCCCATTTTGCCCTTACTCTTCCTTGGGAATTCCATCTATATCCTTTGATTCATTACAAACACACACCCATATTAACATATTCTCCATGAAAATTCCTTACATTTTACTCCCCACTTTTCCTACTAATTAGGGGTAGAATGGTCAAATTGCCCTTAGGGAAGAAAATATCTAAAACTTAACAAGCATTTTGGTCGGCACGTCGCCGCGGCGAAGAAGCTTCTGTCGCCGCGGCGAAGCTGTCCAGCAGCTTCCCCGTGGGTTTCAACACCTCTTCGAGGCGGCGAAGCCTGGAACACTAAACTCCTTCTATTTTCAACCAATTTCAAGGCAAGTATTCAACATACCACTCAATTAAAGGCCAACCAAACAATAATACTAATAAACCGGCTCAAATAAGAGCAAAAGAAGAAACATTAGCTACGTACCTCAAGTGGGGCGTTACATAGTATAAAGTTGTATTTGATGGGCATTCCTATGAATTGAAGTTATTTCTACGCAATTATAACACCTGTAAAAAAATTTGGATCAAGGGTTATTAAAAATGAAAACCTAGGTTTACCATTCATAAGAAATTAATAATTGAAGGGTCAAAAAAGGGGACGAAACAAAAAAAAAATTGTTACAACTACTTTTACAGAGAAATTTCTTGTTTCAAAATTTACATGTTTGAGATAATGATTTTTTTTTTTTTTTTTTTTGTTTACCGTTTGTTTTTCTTGTTAGTTTCATATTTGATCTGCTTTATTATGTAATCTTGGTAGAATGGAAAAGATGAATCAATCATCAAAGATGGTAGAATCACAAACTTAGAGGAAAGAAAATGCAAAGAATTTATCTTTGAAAACTAAACGGAAGAAAGTTGGTAGAGGTCCTTGGTAGGCGCTCTACAAGACTCCAAGGAACAATTGTGGATACTCACAATGACAATGTTCAGCGTGTGATAGAATCGCTGGTTTTCACTGACAGTGACCAAGAAGTCGAACTACAATCACCTTAGCAGATAAAACAGGTTGAACCAAGTAATGCAATTGAAAATTTGAAAGGCAAGGTTGACCATTTAATACATCTAATAAAAAATCAGCAAACCAAATATAGAGATTTGTACTTCAAATCCCAAAAGAAGGTATAGAGATTCTGGTAGAATATGATTTGCTTTTGTTGATGATTTCAAATGCTATATCTATTTAAGTACTGTTAATGATTTTAATGATTTTGTTTCACTCAAATTCAGGTTGAAACCTTAAAAGAAGAAAATCATCAGTTGGCTTTGAAGATACAAAATACATTTGGAAAACTTAAAGCAATATGACTTCTACAGATTATTAATCAGATACGTTGTTGTTTCACTTTTATAAACTCAAAATATTTTTATAGCAAAATAATATGTCTTTCCACAAACTATATTTTATATATGAAATTGGTGAAATGAATTTGAACACTTGAGAAGATCAGAAAAATTGTGTTTATTTTGTTTGTTTGCAGACAGAGAAGTACATTGGATTATGTCTAGAATGGATGAACAAACGGAAGAACACAGTCTTGCCAGCAAATTCAACAGAAGTTCAAGATACAGTCAATGTATCCTTTTAACCAGCGCATGAGCATCAACCTCGTGGCAGAGGTAGACCCCCATCGAGCAAGAGAAAGAATATCCACAAATGAAGACCCAATTCGTTTATGCATTTAATCTATTCAATATGAAATGAATCCTTTTATGAAAATTTCTATGTTGTTACTTTTGGATTGCTTTTATAGTTTTTATGTGAACTCAAAAAACGTTTGGTTAGCTTTTTTACATGAATATTGCAATGCTATGTTGTTTCTTTTGGATCGCTTTTATAGTTCTTTTCCTCTTTTGTGATGCCCTTAATATGTTTGTATAAAAATGGTCTAATTATATTTTTAGCATTATCCGCTTGTACAATCGATATTATATTTGTAGACATGTTTTTGACATTCGATGTCAGTATTTCGTAGTGAATTATGCATGATATTTAATATTACCTGAATAATATTGAGATCAACTATTTAAACTTAAAATTTATACCGACCTTTTGTAATTTCTGTAACTTATAATAATTTTCAAGTTTGACATTGTCTACTAAAACTTTTCTCACAATATAGGATTCATAAATTTATTTAAAATCAATAACCTCCAGTCCAGTTCTTAAAACAAACATCTGTTCACACAGTTCATTCAAAAACTTTGTTTGTTTAATAATTAAGAACATGATAATCCAATTAATTTCTGGATTACTATATCAAATAACATCAAAGTTATTTCGGCAATTCCGTCATACATACTCACATCTACATTTTTCCTGTTATAACGTTAATGAAAAATTTACTAAAATTAAATGGAGAATGGTCCTATTACCGGACCAACCATAAACATATGTTATACTTATTTTATTCACTTAAAACAGTAACAAAAAATTTAATAATTTGAAAACTATAATTGATTAGAAATTTCATAGTTTCATTATTATTATTATTTTAAAAAAAATAAAGATTTTTAGATATAAAAGTATATTGAACTATTAATGTTGTGATAATTTATCTTAAAAAATTGTATTTCCTTAATAATGTATTACTATCAATAAACTATAATTCAAACAAATCTGATCCCATAAATAAATATTGACATAAAATCACATGAATTTCAGGGGACAGCATGTATTTAATCTTTCACAGTAACATCTATGAAGTAATTCACTATCTATTTCGACTCAAAATATCAAAACTAAACCATAACGTTTTATACTAATTGTAGTAAACAATATGTTGAATCTAGAATTATACCTTATTATTAATGACATTTTTGCATTTCTTTTGTTGTTATGTGTTTTATAATTTGATCATATTTCATATTCCAACCATACAACTTGATTGTTCATAGAGTCAAAGGTTCAAATTTGTTATTCCTAAGTGAAGGGTGCGATATATTTTTAATTTTTACACAAAATAGTTTGTTCACTGTTTTATACTAATTGTGGTTTAATGTTATATTTATTTATGTTGGCATCCATCAATCAAGATAAAGCATTTTCACAAACGAAATCTCAATTACATTGTATACTTAATCTATCAAATGTGATATGATCACTTTATCAAGACCTCAATTTTTTTTTTTGGGATTGCTTTTGTAACCCCTACTACTGCTTTTAACATTCTCATCGCCACTTTCTTTCTGCTCATTTCCTTGTTCCCTCTCTTTCGATGTGTCTAACATGTCTGTACAAGAATTGTCTATCATGTTTTTAGCATCATCAACTTCAACTCTTGCCACCATTTTTCCAGACACAACTTTGATTTTTGGTGTCAATATTTCGTATTCAGTCACGTCTGACATAGAGGATTGTGATCCATATTCTCCATTATTTGCCTGTTGTTTTTTACAAAACATTGATATCAGTTCAATATTATGAAAATTAACTATCTAAGAATAAAAATTATACTGACCTTTTACAATTCTTGCAACTTATATTCATCCTCAAGATTCTCATCAATCAGAAAAGTTTTGTGACAGTATAAGATTCGTATCCTTCCTTCAAATCCATAATTCTAAACTTGATTTTGAAAACAAACATTTGTCTAGACAGCTCACTCAAAACTTTTGGGATATTCTTCTGATCATTACGTTGTTTGTTCAACAGTTGAGAACATGATAACCCAACCAATCTCTTGATTACTGTATCAAACAATATAAAAGTTGCTTCGACAGTTCTATCTGACACTCTCATTTCTACCTTGTATCTGTTATAACATTAACTAAACATTGTTAAAAATAAATGTCTGAAATTGAATATACTTCTTATTGCATTAACAATACATAATTATAAATAGTAAAAAATAAACAATGATATACCTCATCTGAGGAGATTTCGATTCCTTGTTGCATTTGTCACAATATAAATAGGTATTAATACTAGGAATTTTCTTCTTGCAATAGGTGCAGGAATTGTAACACCAACCATATCTATCATCAACTTCGGTTATCTTGGCCTTAATTGTATACTCCATCACCTATACAATTTTAATTTTTGTTCACAAACTATGTTGTTATAATCAGTTTAACGTTTTAGTAAATATTGTACCTCATCAACATCATGCCACACGAGATTGGCAACATGTTTAAGTGATGTTCTATTCCCAAACATTTCCTTCTCAATCAGAACTTGATTCAGAATCTTTTTTTGTAATTGAATGATGACAGAATTCCCATTCTGAAATAACAAAGAGTAGATAAAATTTTAAATATGATTCTATCCGTTAAATTACTTTAAAAAACTGTTTCTCAAACATATACTCTTTCTGTAGAGAATGCACCTCCCCAATATCTAAATTTATAGAAATTCTAGATGCCAAAGTTGTATTGAGATATAATCTTCCTGTGTGGAAAAAAAAACATAAGTTAGTAATCAACAATATATTAATTTCATGTAATATATTTTTATTACCTTGGAAATCTTTAATATTTGTTGAAGTAACTATTATGACAATTGGGTTGGTACTTGTTGATTGCAAATCTTCACCTATTTCTTCACAAAATTTTCCCCATAACGTAATGTCAACTGCTTCTCTGAAATTAATATTAGTGTAAATTATTTAAAGTGGAAAAAGAACATAAAAAAATTAACAAAAGAATTTACTTTGCCATCTGCAATCTGATGTCTCTTTTTTTAGTCTTTGTTGACTTGATCTCTTCAATTTCTCCTATTGCATTCAAAACTCCAATGATATCTGCATATAATTTATCATAGTTGATGTACAAAAATATTTCTCACGCATTTAAAATGCAAATATTCAAATTAACTATACCTAATAATAACCTTGTATTATTTGTTCTATTCTAAAGATCATGAATACCAACAAATTCAAATTTATATTTCGGAATAACAATTCTCGGTTCTTTTATTTCTTGTACAGTCGTGATCATGAGAAATTGTATATAGTATATACCGTCAACGGGTCTGTAAGAGGGAGCAAATGGTATGACTTTTATATGTCTGATCAAATATATCGACCCTTCATAAGCTGATTTTTAAACTTTGCAATCCTATTCTTTGGTATCGAGGCATGAATAACTTGATTCTAAAAAACCAAAGAAAATCACAAATTTAAACAAACCTGTATAAATCGGAAATAGAAGTCTTAACATTATTTTCAGACTATATTTTATACCTGTTGATCAATCAAAATCATGTCAAGGCTCATAAGTTCGTCACCAATTCTAAAATTCCTACATTCCCACAATCTAGATACTCTGACAGTGACTATCCAATCATCTCTTGATTCATCAATATATTTAAGAAAATTATTAGACATTGTTATGACTTGCCTGCAAAATGAAATTCATCCTTAATACAATTCAATAAAAGCAATAAAGATTCCCAACCGAGATTTTACAACTAAAGCAAATGTTGTTGTATCACAATTTTAAATAAATAAAATAATGTTTCAATTTTATAATCTAATTCATACTATAAATATTTTTTATCATAATTTAATAGTATGCGAAATTTTTTGTTTGGTACTAAAATTTTAAACTCCAAGAAGAACTTACTAATTTACAATTGTCACTACAATATTGTTCATCAATTTCTTTATTACAATTCTATAATATTATTATACGCAAATTAATAGCTTTTATAGACGAATTCATAATCCAACATATACAACATTACAATAGAAAGATAAAAACAAATGAATGTACCACATTACCTGAAACAGGAACTGTATCTCAACTATGCCAACAGTTTTTTTTTTTTTTTTTTTGGGAACAATGATCTAATGATGTACTTTCAAGTACCTTTACGTATTTCTCTTAATCGTGTACGACAACATAAACAACTATATATATATAACAAACACATTAATTTCAAGAGTTATGTATAAAACATTTCACATTCAGATAAATACTCCTCACACTTCACATTAATTTCGCATTAAACATAATACATAGCAAATACAATGTATCGATCTCTTTCAGATAAATATATATCCACAAAACTGCATCAACTTCAATAACACTTAATAAACAGCATAACAAAAATAACAAAAATAAATAACGAATGGGATTTTTTTATTTTTGTAATTTTTTTTATGTTGACAGTTGTAATTCTTATTTAAGTTGCATTTGATACAAACTTATACTATTATGTGACATAAACAGTACCATTTATATCATCAACACTTTAACAAAAACACAATATTAAGAAAAACATTAAATATCAGAATATCAAACATCATCATAATACCGAACACATCAATAAAAAAGGAAGTACATTAACCCATAATTAAACCAAAATTCTGATATCTTGACCATTAATAGTAATATCACATTGAAAGTATCACATAACAGTACAATATACCCATCGATTTTGGATAAATATATATCTATAAATATTTACAATGTCAACACAATGCACCTATAAAATTATTAATAGTACAAATCCAACACATAAAAAAGGAGCAATTATAAAGCTACAAAACACGATATCAATAGACTAACACCATTAAGAACAACAATAAATATGAGAATATCAAACATCATCAAAATACCAAACATATCAATAACAAAGTAAGTGTATTAACCCATCGGGCTGCATGATTAGTTTCGCAGTTTGTTTATTACAATTTATCCACATAAAATACCATGATTCAAAAACCACACCTTTGATTTATTGAATAAATTACAGCACAACAAATGGTTTATTAAAATGAAAATCATAAACTTTATCATTTATAGACTAATACTGAAATTTTCAACTGAGAAGACATTAAGCCGCCTCAATTTTTTTATTAATATTATAGTTTGCTAGCTTTGCTGATATAAACTCAAAGAGAAATTAAGCCACTTTACTTTTTATTAATATTATAGTTTGACATCTTTAAAAAATTGTCTAACAAATTGTATTGAATCTGTTGCCTAACCATTGTCCATAATTATGATTATTCAAAGCCTGCTATGGTCGATAACTTTACTGTCAAACCATCAATTTGGCCATAGAATGGTAATAGGGCAAATACCGATTGTGATATCATGATTTAAGAATGTTTGGAATTTCGACAGATCAAGGTATCATAGAGGTCTACATACCATTGTCGAACCATAACCAGGATGTAATTAATTGCATTTATAATTTTTCTAGGAACACTGCTAAACCATAAATTTGAATACTTATCCATGATCTAAGGATGACTAAAATTTGGATAGCTTGATATATCAGAAAGATAAATAATTCCACCTGTTCCTATATTAGTCAATCCCAGGTTATTTTTTATAGTTAGACCAAGTATTAGGCAACTTGCCTGATACCAACTTAGAGAGACATTAAGCCGTTTAATTTTTTATTAATATTGTAGTTCGACATCTTTGAAAAATTGTCTAACAAAAAGTGTGGAATCCGTTGCCTAAACATTGTCCATAATTATGATTGTTCAAAGTCTGCTACAATTGATAACTTCACCGTCAGACCATCAATTTGGCTATAGAATGGTAATAGAGCAGATACCGATCCACAATTTATCCATAAGGTATCATTGAGGTCTACATTCTATTGCTGAACCATTATCAGGATATGATTGGTTGCGTTTATAAGTTGTTATAACTTTTCTAGGAACACTGCTAAACCATGAATTTGATAAGAATTTGGATATCTTGATATAATTCCATCTATTCCTATATTGGTCACTTTAGGAATATTTCATTTGCGTAAGTCCAAAGGAAAGGATAGTAAATATTTTGTTAAACCTACAACTTAGAAAACATTATAAGAACGTTAAGATGGTTAGACCTTCCGGATGCTAATGCAATGCACACATACTAACAAAAGAAGTAAAAAATCGTCATCCATAATTGAGCGGCATGATTGCTTGGCAATTTGTTTGTTGTAATTCATTGGCATAAGATATCATGATCCAGAAAGCACACCTTTGATATATTGCCTGAGTATTAATAAACACACTGATGATTGGGACACATACAATTGAATACATCAAAATCACCGTATATTGACAACAACCAACAAATCTTTACATCATCAAACATCAAACCGCAAATGTTCATGCAGACAAAATAACTACAATAACAACTATCATAATCCAGCAACACCGAACCCGGAATAACCAAATCTCTTAATCACCATCACCATCATGCCGGGATACTAACCATGACACTCCCACAGCACGAATCGTTGACGTCCACAATGACCAAATCTGATACAATAACATTCCATTCATAAATCACAAAATCGAACCTCAACTACTATCAGATTTTGCTACCCTGTGAAAACAATGCACCAAGTAGCACAATTCGATGATAGTTGAGGGCCGATCGTGTCACCTAAAAACAGAGTTAGCAAAAACAATACTCACACGAGCCTTGTTAACATAAAACAATCCATAAATGTTTCATGTAGCTCAGTCCCAAAACAAATGCTTACATATCGGTTGGAACAAACAAATAGCATGGCCGAAAAAACAATGCTTAATCTTTAGACAAAATGCAAACCATGAATGTTTAATGTTACTTAGCGTCAACAATACAGGGAAAAACTAATTGCCCCTCATATGAGCATACCAACAACAAATACTCACTGTTTAGCCGAAACTGTAAGCTAAAAATAAAATCAGCAAACATTAAGGAACATATAATTTACGCTAATTGATTGCAACCACAGACATACCAAATCAATGACCTTACCGAAGACTTAATAAACAGAACTTAGTACGGAATACGCTGACCATTGTATGAACACGTCAACTTTTTTCCCTGTAACCTGAAAACAAAATCAACAAAATCAATGAATTCACATTTTATGTCGATTGATCGACAGAAGAGACACATCGAATCAATGACTCTACCAAAAAAATAATAAACACAAATCCTCATTTCCTTGAAAACAAACACAACCAAATGTAATCGATCTTCATGTTAACATTGTTAAGGAATAATTATCCATTCGTATAAAAACTGGTACCTAAAAACGGAAACAACAAAAGTTAATTAATCTTCATATTAAAATTATCAAGGAACACACTTACCATTCGGAAGGAATAACACAATCAATCATTCAAATAAATTGGCCGAACAAAAACAATCATTCAATCTAACAATAACCGTTAAAAAGGTTGGGAGATATACTTACAGTTTAGAAGAACAAATCAAAATAACAACTCATCTGACAGTGTCAATCGGACATCCTGCCTTTATTCCATGCCAATTCATGAATCTTTGACCTGTAAACAATAACAAAAATATACATAAATAAAATACCATCGATCAAAATGCACAATAGACATATTGTTTTCACAAACTAAAATAACCTATAAACAATTAACAAAATATCAGACATATTGTTGACACCAACTAACAAATTGTAATGATACACAACTGAACATGCGCCCCTTTTATAACCCCTTATTAGACCTTCCGAATACCAACTCAATTAAATACGATTTCAATACAAAGAAAGTTTTCTAATGTCAATACAATACACCTATATAATTATAGATAACAATCCTAGACAAATGTCATTAAACCACAATTAATAATAATAATCCAATACATCTGTATACTTGTTATTAATGCACATTTTTGGAATGCCAATGCAATGCACTTGTATTAGTGATGGCAATGGGTCGGGCCGGGACCAGGTACCCCTTGGCCTAGGCCCAAGCTCGACTTCATGACACAGGCCCGAGCCCGGCCCGAGCCCGCTACGGGTATGATAGGCAAAGCCCAAGCCCGGCTCGATGGGTTTTTTATAACCGCAGGCCCGGCCCAAGTCCGCCTTTTTTAATAATGTTTATTTTTAAATATTAATAAATTTCAAATTTTTTTTATATTTTTAATTTTAGAAATAGATTTTAAATATTAATTGGAGCTATTTCCGCAAATAATTTAAGCAATAGTAAGCAATTAAAACTCTATAATATTTGAATATACTAACTTTTCAGCTGTGCATAATATGTTATGGTGAAATCCACTTTTATAAGTTGAACCAAACCCATCTAACTCATTTAAAGACAATTTTAACATATTAAGCCTTCAATATGGGATGAAAATTGAGGTTAGGGTTTGGAAAAATTGTAATAAAATATTTAGTATAAGGGTAAATTAGTAAAATTAATATTAAAATTTTCGGGCCGGGCCTAAAGATATACCCATGCCTGGCCTGTACCCGAGGTCGGGCCTTAAAATCAAGCCCAGGCCCAAGCCCAAGCCCGCCAACCTCGGGTAAAGCCTGCCCCTTTCGGGTCGGGCCGGGCCGAGTACCCGAAAATGTCGGGTCTTGCCATCTCTAACTTGTATTATTATTATTATTAATTATTAATACATATCCTCTTTTTTTAATTAATTAATAATCATAGATAGAGTAATAAATATCAATCTAACGTATTAAGATAGAGCAATTTGATTGCCTTGTCAATCCAATGTGTCAAAATAGAA